>NC_139513.1:163808932-163956932 GCF_947247035.1 Vipera ursinii | reverse complement strand
CCCGGGGAGAAAATTCCTGATGCCGGAGTCAGGGATTTTTGTGCCCAGGAGGTGAAATTTTTTCCCACCCCCAAATCTAAAAACCGACACCAGAATGAGATTCGGGGTTGAATTTCATTCTCAAAAATGGTGTTTTTCATAGCTTTTAAAAATCAAGATTTATTTCGTGTCCGGGGAAGAAAATTCCTGATGCCGGGGTCAGGGACTTTTGTGCCCAGGAGGTGAATGGTTTTTTTTTATTCAAATCTAAAAACAGACACCCGAATGAGATTCGGGGTTGAATTTCGTCCTTAAAAATGGTGTTTTTCATAGTTAATGAAAATCAAGATTTTTTTGGTGTCCGGGGAAGAAAATTCCTGATGCCGATTTTTGTGCCCAGGAGGTGAAAAAAAATTTCTGACTAAATCTAAAAACCGACACCAGAATGAGATTCGGGGTTGAATTTCTTCCTTAAAAATGGTGTTTTTTATAGCTTTTAAAAATCAAGATATTTTTGGTGTCCGGGGAAGAAAATTCCTGATGCCGATTTTTGTGCCCAGGAGGTGAAATAAAATTTCTCACTCAAATCTATAAACGGACACCAGAATGAGATTTGGGGTTAAATTTCTTTCTCAAAAATTGTGTTTTTCATAGCTTTTAAAAATCAAGATTTTTTTGGTGTCCGGGGAAGAAAATTCCTGATGCCGAGGTCAGGGAGTTTTGTGCCCAGGAGGTGAATTTTTTTTTTACTCAAATCTAAAAACGGACACCCGAATGAGATTCGGGGTTGAATTTCATTCTTAAAAGTGGAATTTTTTGGTGTCCGGGGAAGAAAATTCCTGATGCCGGAGTCAGGGATTTTTGTGCCCAGGAGGTAAAAAAATTTTTTTCACTCAAATCTAAAAACGGACACCCGAATGAGATTTGGGATTGAATTTCGTCCTTAAAAATGGTATTTTTCATAGTTTATGAAAATCAAGATTTTTTTGGTGTCCGGGGAAGAAAATTCCTGATGCCGATTTTTGTGCCCAGCAGGTGAAAAAAAATTTCTCAATCAAATCTAAAAACGGACACCAGAATGAGATTCGGGGTTGAATTTCATTCTCAAAAATGGTGTTTTTCATTGCTTTTAAAAATCAAGATTTTTTTGGTGTCCGGGGAAGAAAATTCCTGATGCCGGGGTCAGAGAGTTTTGTGCCCAGGAGGTGAATTTTTTTTCCCACCCAAATCTAAAAACGGACACCAGAATGAGATTCGGGGTTGAATTTCATTCTCAAAAATGGTGTTTTTCATTGCTTTTAAAAATCAAGATTTTTTTGGTGTCCGGGGAAGAAAATTCCTGATGCCGGGGTCAGAGAGTTTTGTGCCCAGGAGGTGAATTTTTTTTCCCCACCCAAATCTATAAACAGACGCCGGAATGAGATTCAGGGTTGAATTTCGTGCTTAAAAATGGTGTTTTTCATAGCTTTTAAAAATCAAGATTTTTTTGGTGTCCGGGGAAGATAATTCCTGATGCCAGGGTCAGGGATTTTAGTGCCCAGGAGGTGAATATTTTTTTTTTACCCAAATGTAAAAACAGACACCCGAATAGATTCAGGGTTGAATTTTGTCCTTAAAAATGGTGTTTTTCATAATTTTTTAAAATCAAGATTTTGTTGTGAAGAAAATGCCTGATGCCGGAGTCAGGGATTTTTGTGCCCAGGAGGTGAAATTTTTTTCCACCCAAATGTAAAAACGCACACTAGAATGAGATTCGGGGTTGAATTTCATTCTTCAAAATGGTGTTTTTCATAGCTTTTGAAAATTAAGAATTTTTTTGTGTCCGGGGAAGAAAATTCCTAATTCCGAAGGCAAGGCAAGGCAAGGCAAAGCAAGGCAAGGCAAGGCAAATTTCAAATTTCAAATTTCAAATTTCAAATTTCAAATTTCAAATTTCAAATTTCAAATTTCAAATTTCAAATTTCAAATTTCAAATTTCAAATTTCAAATTTCAAATTTCAAATTTCAAATTTCAAATTTCAAATTTCAAATTTCAAATTTCAAATTTCAAATTATTTCAAATTATTTCAAATATCAAATTTCAAATTTCAAATTTCAAATTTCTTTAATTTTATTTAATTTAATTTAAAATCCCAAAGTCCAGGCCAGACAATTCAAAAAACCAGGTTTTTAAGTTCCGGCGATTTTTGTGCCCAGGAGGTGAAATTTTTTTTCCACCCAAATGTATAAATAGACACCAGAATGAGATTCGGGGTTGAATTTCGTCCTTCAAAATGGTGTTTTTCATAGATTTTAAATTCAAGATTTTTTTGGTGTGCGGGGAAGAAAATTCCTCATGCCGGAGTCAGGGACTTTTGTGCCCAGGAGGTGAAATTATTTTCCACCCAAATGTAAAAACGCACACCAGAATGAAATTCGGGCTTGAATTTCATTCTTAAAAATGATGTTTTTCATAGCTTTTAAAAATCAAGAATTTTTTGGTGTCCGAGGAAGAAAATTCCTGATGCCGGAGAAAGGGATTTTTGTGCCCAGGAGGTGAAATTTTTTTCCACCCAAATGTAAAAACGCACACTAGAATGAGATTCGGGGTTGAATTTCATTCTTCAAAATGGTGTTTTTCATAGGTTTTAAAAATTAAGAATTTTTGGTGTCCGGGGAAGAAAATTCCTAATGCCGAAGGCAAGGCAAGGCAAGGCAAAGCATGGCAAGGCAAATTTCAAATTTCAAATTTCAAATTTCAAATTTCAAATTTCAAATTTCAAATTTCAAATTTCAAATTTCAAATTTCAAATTTCAAATTTCAAATTTCAAATTTCAAATTTCAAATTTCAAATTTCAAATTTCAAATTTCAAATTTCAAATTCAAATTATTTCAAATTTCAAATTTCAAATTTCTTTAATTTTATTTAATTTAATTTAAAATCCCTCAGTCCAGGCCAGACAATTCAAACAACCAGGTTTTTTAGTCCCGGCGATATTTGTGCCCAGGAGGTGAAATTTTTTTTCAACCCAAATGTATAAATAGACACCAGAATGAGATTCGGGGTTGAATTTCGTCCTTCAAAATGGTGTTTTTAATAGATTTTAAATTCAAGATTTTTTTGGTGTGCGGGGAAGAAAGTTCCTGATGCCAGGGTCAGGGATTTTTGTGCCCAGGAGGTGAATGTTTTTTTTTACGAAAATCTAAAAACGGATGCCAGAATTAGATTTGGGGTTGAATTTCGTCCTTCAAAATGGTGTTTTTCATAGTTTTTAAAAATCAAGATTTTTTTGGTGTCCAGGGAAGATAATTCCTGATGCCGGAGTCAGGGATTTTTGGGCCCAGGAGGTGAATTTTTTTTTTTGACTCAAATGTAAAAACGGACACCCAAATAGATTCAGGGTTGAATTTTGTCCTTAAAAATGGTGTTTTTCATAATTTTTAAAAATCAAGATTTTGTTGGGAAGAAAATGACTGATGCCGGAGTCAGGGATTTTTGTGCCCAGGAGGTGAAATTTTTTTTTCCACCCAAATGTAAAAACGGACACCAGAATGAGATTCGGGGTTGAATTTCATTCTTCAAAATGGTGTTTTTCATAGCTTTTAAAAATTAAGAATTTTTTGGTGTCCGGGGAAGAAAATTCCTGATTCCAGGGTCAGGGATTTTTGTGCCCAGGAGGTGAAATTACTTTCCACCCAAATGTAAAAACGCACACCAGAATGAAATTCGGGCTTGAATTTCATTCTTAAAAATGATGTTTTTCATAGCTTTTAAAAATCAAGATTTTTTTGGTGTCCGGGAAAGAAAATTCCTAATGCCGAAGGCAAGGCAAGGCAAGGCAAAGCAAGGCAAGGAAAGGCAAATTTCAAATTTCAAATTTCAAATTTCAAATTTCAAATTTCAAATTTCAAATTTCAAATTTCAAATTTCAAATTTCAAATTTCAAATTTCAAATTTCAAATTTCAAATTATAAATTTCAAATTTCAAATTTCAAATTTCAAATTTCAAATTTCAAATTTCAAATTTCAAATTTCAAATTTCAAATTTCAAATTTCAAATTATTTCAAATTTCAAATTTCAAATTTCAAATTTCTTTAATTTTATTTAATTTAATTTAAAATCCCTCAGTCCTGGCCAGACAATTCAAACAACCAGGTTTTTAAGTCCCGGCGATTATTGTGCCCAGGAGGTTAAATTTTTTTTCAACCCAAATGTATAAATAGACACCAGAATGAGATTCGGGGTTGAATTTCGTCCTTCAAAATGGTGTTTTTCATAGATTTTAAATTCAAGATTTTTTTGGTGTGCGGGGAAGAAAATTCCTGATGCCGGAGTCAGGGATTTTTGTGCCCAGGAGGTGAATGTTTTTTTTTACTCAAATCCAAAAACGGACACCAGAATGAGATTCGGGGTTGAATTTCGTCCTTCAAAATGGTGTTTTTCATAGATTTTAAATTCAAGATTTTTTTGGTGTCCGGGGACGAAAATTCCTGATGCCGGAGTCAGGGACTTTTGTGCCCAGGAGGTGAAATTTTTTTTCCACCCAAATGTAAAAACGGACACCAGAATGAGATTCGGGGTTGAATTTGTTCCTTAAAAATGGTGTTTTTCATAGTTTATAAAAATCAAGATTTTTTTGGTGTCCGGGGAAGAAAATTCCTTATGCCAGGGTCAGGGATTTTTGTGCCCAGGAGGTGAATATTTTTTTTGACCCAAATGTAAAAACGGATGCCAGAATTAGATTTGCGGTTTAATTTCGTCCTTCAAAATGGTGTTTTTCATAGTTTTTAAAAATCAAGATTTTTTTGGTGTCCAGGGAAGATAATTCCTGATGCCGGAGTCAGGGATCTTTGGGCCCAGGAGGTGAATTTTTTTTTTGACTCAAATGTAAAAACAGACACCCGAATAGATTCAGGGTTGAATTTTGTCCTTAAAAATGGTGTTTTTCATAATTTTTAAAAATCAAGATTTTGTTGGGAAGAAAATGCCTGATGCCGGAGTCAGGGATTTTTGTGCCCAGGAGGTGAAATTTTTTTCTACCCAAATCTAAAAACGGACACCAGAATGAGATTCGCGGTTGAATTTCATTCTCAAAAATGGTGTTTTTCATAGCTTTTAAAAATCAAGATTTTTTTGGTGTCCGGGAAAGATAATTCCTGATGCCAGGGTCAGGGATTTTTGTGCCCAGGAGGTGAATATTTTTTTTGACCCAAATGTAAAAACAGACACCCGAATCGATTCAGGGTTGAATTTTGTCCTTAAAAATGGTGTTTTTCATAATTTTTAAAAATCAAGATTTTGTTGGGAAGAAAATGCCTGATGCCGGAGTCAGGCATTTTTGTGACCAGGAGGTGAAATTTTTTTCTACCCAAATCTAAAAACGGACACCAGAATGAGATTCGCGGTTGAATTTCATTCTTTAAAATGGTGTTGTTCATAGCATTTAAAAATCAAGATTTTTTTGGTGTGCGGGGAAGAAAATTCCTGATGCCGGGGTAAGGGACTTTTGTGCCCAGGAGGTGAATGGTTTTTTTTTTTTACTCAAATCTAAAAACAGACACCCGAATGAGATTCGGGGTTGAATTTCGTCCTTAAAAATGGTGTTTTTCATAGTTAATGAAAATCAAGATTTTTTGGTGTCCGGGGAAGAAAATTCCTGATGCCGATTTTTGTGCCCAGGAGGTGAAAAAAAATTTCTGACTAAATCTAAAAACCGACACCAGAATGAGATTCGGGGTTGAATTTCTTCCTTAAAAATGGTGTTTTTTATAGCTTTTAAAAATCAAGATTTTTTTGGTGTCCGGGGAAGAAAATTGCTGATGCTGATTTTTGTGCCCAGGAGGTGAAAAAAAATTTCAAATCTAAAAACCGACACCAGAATGAGATTCGGGGTTGAATTTCTTCCTTAAAAATGGTGTTTTTTATAGCTTTTAAAAATCAAGATTTTTTTTGGTGTCCGGGGAAGAAAATTCCTGATGCCGAGGTCAGGGATTTTTGTGCCCAGGAGGTGAAATTTTTTTTTTTACTCAAATGTAAAAACAGACACCCGAATGAGATTCAGGGTTGAATTTCGTCCTTAAAAATGGTGTTTTTCATAGTTAATGAAAATCAAGATTTTTTTGGTGTGCGGAGAAGAAAATTCCTGATGCCGGAGTCAGGGATTTTTGTGCCCAGGAGGTGAAAAATTTTTTTTGACTCAAATCTAAAAATGGACACCCGAATGAGATTTGGGGTTGAATTTCATTCTTTAAAATGGTGTTGTTCATAGCATTTAAACATCAAGATTTTTTTGGTGTGCGGGGAAGAAAATTCCTGATGCCGGAGTCAGGGATTTTTGTGCCCAGGAGGTGAATGTTTTTTTTTACTCAAATGTAAAAACAGACACCCGAATGAGATTCAGGGTTGAATTTTGTCCTTAAAAATGGTGTTTTTCATAATTTTTAAAAATCAAGATTTTGTTGGGAAGAAAATTCCTGATGCCGGAGTCAGGGATTTTTGTGCCCAGGAGGTGAAAATTTTTTTTTTACTCAAATCTAAAAACGGACACCCGAATGAGATTCGGGGTTGAATTTCGTCCTTAAAAATGGTATTTTTCATAGTTTATGAAAATCAAGATTTTTTTGGTGTCCGGGGAAGAAAATTCCTGATGCCGATTTTTGTGCCCAGGAGGTGAAAAAAAATTTCTCACTCAAATCTAAAAACGGACACCAGAATGAGATTCGGGGTTGAATTTCATCCTTAAAAATGGTGTTTTTCATAGCTTTTAAAAATCAAGAATTTTTAGGTGTCCGGGGAAGAAAATTCCTGATGCCAATTTTTGTGCCCAGGAGGTATAAAAAAATTTCTCACTCAAATCTAAAAACGGACACCAGAATGAGATTTGGGGTTGAATTTCATTCTTAAAAATGGTGTTTTTCATAATTTTTAAAAATCAAGAATTTTTGGGTGTCCGGGGAAGAAAATTCCTGATGCCGATTTTTATGCCCAGGAGGTGAAAAAAAATTTCTCACTCAAATCTAAAAACGGACACCAGAATGAGATTCGGGGTTGAATTTCTTCCTTAAAAATGGTGTTTTTCATAGCTTTTAAAAATCAAGATTTTTTTGGTGTCCGGGGAAGAAAATTCCTGATGCTGAGGTCAGGGATTTTTGTGCCCAGGAGGTGAATGTTTTTTTTTACTCAAATCTAAAAACGGACACCAGAATGAGATTCAGGGTTGAATTTCATTCTCAAAAATGGTGTTTTTCATAGCTTTTAAAAATCAAGATTTTTTTGGTGTCCGGGGAAGATAATTCCTGATGCCAGGGTCAGGGATTTTTGTGCCCAGAAGGTGAATATTTTTTTTGACCCAAATGTAAAAACAGACACCCGAATCGATTCAGGGTTGTATTTTGTCCTTAAAAATGGTGTTTTTCATAATTTTTAAAAATCAAGATTTTGTTGGGAAGAAAATGCCTGATGCCGGAGTCAGGGATTTTTGTGCCCAGGAGGTGAAATTTTTTTCCACCCAAATCTAAAAACGGACACCAGAATGAGATTCGCGGTTGAATTTCATTCTTTAAAATGGTGTTGTTCATAGCATTTAAAAATCAAGATTTCTTTGGTGTGCGGGGAAGAAAATTCCTGATGCCGGGGTCAGGGACTTTTGTGCCCAGGAGGTGAATGGTTTTTTTTTATTCAAATCTAAAAACAGACACCCGAATGAGATTCGGGGTTGAATTTCGTCCTTAAAAATGGTGTTTTTCATAGTTAATGAAAATCAAGATTTTTTTGGTGTCCGGGGAAGAAAATTCCTGATGCCGATTTTTGTGCCCAGGAGGTGAAAAAAAATTTCTGACTAAATCTAAAAACCGACACCAGAATGAGATTCGGGGTTGAATTTCTTCCTTAAAAATGGTGTTTTTTATAGCTTTTAAAAATCAAGATATTTTTGGTGTCCGGGGAAGAAAATTCCTGATGCCGATTTTTGTGCCCAGGAGGTGAAATAAAATTTCTCACTCAAATCTATAAACGGACACCAGAATGAGATTTGGGGTTAAATTTCTTTCTCAAAAATTGTGTTTTTCATAGCTTTTAAAAATCAAGATTTTTTTGGTGTCCGGGGAAGAAAATTCCTGATGCCGAGGTCAGGGAGTTTTGTGCCCAGGAGGTGAATTTTTTTTTTACTCAAATCTAAAAACGGACACCCGAATGAGATTCGGGGTTGAATTTCATTCTTAAAAGTGGAATTTTTTGGTGTCCGGGGAAGAAAATTCCTGATGCCGGAGTCAGGGATTTTTGTGCCCAGGAGGTGAAATTTTTTTCTACCCAAATCTAAAAACGGACACCAGAATGAGATTCGCGGTTGAATTTCATTCTCAAAAATGGTGTTTTTCATAGCTTTTAAAAATCAAGATTTTTTTGGTGTCCGGGAAAGATAATTCCTGATGCCAGGGTCAGGGATTTTTGTGCCCAGGAGGTGAATATTTTTTTTGACCCAAATGTAAAAACAGACACCCGAATCGATTCAGGGTTGAATTTTGTCCTTAAAAATGGTGTTTTTTATAATTTTTAAAAATCAAGATTTTGTTGGGAAGAAAATGCCTGATGCCGGAGTCAGGCATTTTTGTGACCAGGAGGTGAAATTTTTTTCTACCCAAATCTAAAAACGGACACCAGAATGAGATTCGCGGTTGAATTTCATTCTTTAAAATGGTGTTGTTCATAGCATTTAAAAATCAAGATTTTTTTGGTGTGCGGGGAAGAAAATTCCTGATGCCGGGGTAAGGGACTTTTGTGCCCAGGAGGTGAATGGTTTTTTTTTTTTACTCAAATCTAAAAACAGACACCCGAATGAGATTCGGGGTTGAATTTCGTCCTTAAAAATGGTGTTTTTCATAGTTAATGAAAATCAAGATTTTTTGGTGTCCGGGGAAGAAAATTCCTGATGCCGATTTTTGTGCCCAGGAGGTGAAAAAAAATTTCTGACTAAATCTAAAAACCGACACCAGAATGAGATTCGGGGTTGAATTTCTTCCTTAAAAATGGTGTTTTTTATAGCTTTTAAAAATCAAGATTTTTTTGGTGTCCGGGGAAGAAAATTGCTGATGCTGATTTTTGTGCCCAGGAGGTGAAAAAAAATTTCAAATCTAAAAACCGACACCAGAATGAGATTCGGGGTTGAATTTCTTCCTTAAAAATGGTGTTTTTTATAGCTTTTAAAAATCAAGATTTTTTTTGGTGTCCGGGGAAGAAAATTCCTGATGCCGAGGTCAGGGATTTTTGTGCCCAGGAGGTGAAATTTTTTTTTTTACTCAAATGTAAAAACAGACACCCGAATGAGATTCAGGGTTGAATTTCGTCCTTAAAAATGGTGTTTTTCATAGTTAATGAAAATCAAGATTTTTTTGGTGTGCGGAGAAGAAAATTCCTGATGCCGGAGTCAGGGATTTTTGTGCCCAGGAGGTGAAAAATTTTTTTTGACTCAAATCTAAAAATGGACACCCGAATGAGATTTGGGGTTGAATTTCATTCTTTAAAATGGTGTTGTTCATAGCATTTAAACATCAAGATTTTTTTGGTGTGCGGGGAAGAAAATTCCTGATGCCGGAGTCAGGGATTTTTGTGCCCAGGAGGTGAAATTTTTTTTTTGACTCAAATGTAAAAACAGACACCCGAATGAGATTCAGGGTTGAATTTTGTCCTTAAAAATGGTGTTTTTCATAATTTTTAAAAATCAAGATTTTGTTGGGAAGAAAATTCCTGATGCCGGAGTCAGGGATTTTTGTGCCCAGGAGGTGAAAATTTTTTTTTTACTCAAATCTAAAAACGGACACCCGAATGAGATTCGGGGTTGAATTTCGTCCTTAAAAATGGTATTTTTCATAGTTTATGAAAATCAAGATTTTTTTGGTGTCCGGGGAAGAAAATTCCTGATGCCGATTTTTGTGCCCAGGAGGTGAAAAAAAATTTCTCACTCAAATCTAAAAACGGACACCAGAATGAGATTCGGGGTTGAATTTCATCCTTAAAAATGGTGTTTTTCATAGCTTTTAAAAATCAAGAATTTTTAGGTGTCCGGGGAAGAAAATTCCTGATGCCAATTTTTGTGCCCAGGAGGTATAAAAAAATTTCTCACTCAAATCTAAAAACGGACACCAGAATGAGATTTGGGGTTGAATTTCATTCTTAAAAATGGTGTTTTTCATAATTTTTAAAAATCAAGAATTTTTGGGTGTCCGGGGAAGAAAATTCCTGATGCCGATTTTTATGCCCAGGAGGTGAAAAAAAATTTCTCACTCAAATCTAAAAACGGACACCAGAATGAGATTCGGGGTTGAATTTCTTCCTTAAAAATGGTGTTTTTCATAGCTTTTAAAAATCAAGATTTTTTTGGTGTCCGGGGAAGAAAATTCCTGATGCTGAGGTCAGGGATTTTTGTGCCCAGGAGGTGAATGTTTTTTTTTACTCAAATCTAAAAACGGACACCAGAATGAGATTCAGGGTTGAATTTCATTCTCAAAAATGGTGTTTTTCATAGCTTTTAAAAATCAAGATTTTTTTGGTGTCCGGGGAAGATAATTCCTGATGCCAGGGTCAGGGATTTTTGTGCCCAGAAGGTGAATATTTTTTTTGACCCAAATGTAAAAACAGACACCCGAATCGATTCAGGGTTGTATTTTGTCCTTAAAAATGGTGTTTTTCATAATTTTTAAAAATCAAGATTTTGTTGGGAAGAAAATGCCTGATGCCGGAGTCAGGGATTTTTGTGCCCAGGAGGTGAAATTTTTTTCCACCCAAATCTAAAAACGGACACCAGAATGAGATTCGCGGTTGAATTTCATTCTTTAAAATGGTGTTGTTCATAGCATTTAAAAATCAAGATTTCTTTGGTGTGCGGGGAAGAAAATTCCTGATGCCGGGGTCAGGGACTTTTGTGCCCAGGAGGTGAATGGTTTTTTTTTATTCAAATCTAAAAACAGACACCCGAATGAGATTCGGGGTTGAATTTCGTCCTTAAAAATGGTGTTTTTCATAGTTAATGAAAATCAAGATTTTTTTGGTGTCCGGGGAAGAAAATTCCTGATGCCGATTTTTGTGCCCAGGAGGTGAAAAAAAATTTCTGACTAAATCTAAAAACCGACACCAGAATGAGATTCGGGGTTGAATTTCTTCCTTAAAAATGGTGTTTTTTATAGCTTTTAAAAATCAAGATATTTTTGGTGTCCGGGGAAGAAAATTCCTGATGCCGATTTTTGTGCCCAGGAGGTGAAATAAAATTTCTCACTCAAATCTATAAACGGACACCAGAATGAGATTTGGGGTTAAATTTCTTTCTCAAAAATTGTGTTTTTCATAGCTTTTAAAAATCAAGATTTTTTTGGTGTCCGGGGAAGAAAATTCCTGATGCCGAGGTCAGGGAGTTTTGTGCCCAGGAGGTGAATTTTTTTTTTACTCAAATCTAAAAACGGACACCCGAATGAGATTCGGGGTTGAATTTCATTCTTAAAAGTGGAATTTTTTGGTGTCCGGGGAAGAAAATTCCTGATGCCGGAGTCAGGGATTTTTGTGCCCAGGAGGTAAAAAATTTTTTTTCACTCAAATCTAAAAACGGACACCCGAATGAGATTCGGGATTGAATTTCGTCCTTAAAAATGGTATTTTTCATAGTTTATGAAAATCAAGATTTTTTTGGTGTCCGGGGAAGAAAATTCCTGATGCCGATTTTTGTGCCCAGCAGGTGAAAAAAAATTTCTCAATCAAATCTAAAAACGGACACCAGAATGAGATTCGGGGTTGAATTTCATTCTCAAAAATGGTGTTTTTCATTGCTTTTAAAAATCAAGATTTTTTTGGTGTCCGGGGAAGAAAATTCCTGATGCCGGGGTCAGAGAGTTTTGTGCCCAGGAGGTGAATTTTTTTCCCCACCCAAATCTAAAAACGGACACCAGAATGAGATTCGGGGTTGAATTTCATTCTCAAAAATGGTGTTTTTCATTGCTTTTAAAAATCAAGATTTTTTTGGTGTCCGGGGAAGAAAATTCCTGATGCCGGGGTCAGAGAGTTTTGTGCCCAGGAGGTGAATTTTTTTCCCCCACCCAAATCTATAAACAGACGCCGGAATGAGATTCAGGGTTGAATTTCGTGCTTAAAAATGGTGTTTTTCATAGCTTTTAAAAATCAAGATTTTTTTGGTGTCCGGGGAAGATAATTCCTGATGCCAGGGTCAGGGATTTTAGTGCCCAGGAGGTGAATATTTTTTTTTTACCCAAATGTAAAAACAGACACCCGAATAGATTCAGGGTTGAATTTTGTCCTTAAAAATGGTGTTTTTCATAATTTTTTAAAATCAAGATTTTGTTGTGAAGAAAATGCCTGATGCCGGAGTCAGGGATTTTTGTGCCCAGGAGGTGAAATTTTTTTCCACCCAAATGTAAAAACGCACACTAGAATGAGATTCGGGGTTGAATTTCATTCTTCAAAATGGTGTTTTTCATAGCTTTTGAAAATTAAGAATTTTTTTGTGTCCGGGGAAGAAAATTCCTAATTCCGAAGGCAAGGCAAGGCAAGGCAAAGCAAGGCAAGGCAAGGCAAATTTCAAATTTCAAATTTCAAATTTCAAATTTCAAATTTCAAATTTCAAATTTCAAATTTCAAATTTCAAATTTCAAATTTCAAATTTCAAATTTCAAATTTCAAATTTTTTCAAATTATTTCAAATATCAAATTTCAAATTTCAAATTTCAAATTTCAAATTTCTTTAATTTTATTTAATTTAATTTAAAATCCCAAAGTCCAGGCCAGACAATTCAAAAAACCAGGTTTTTAAGTCCCGGCGATTTTTGTGCCCAGGAGGTGAAATTTTTTTTCCACCCAAATGTATAAATAGACACCAGAATGAGATTCGGGGTTGAATTTCGTCCTTCAAAATGGTGTTTTTCATAGATTTTAAATTCAAGATTTTTTTGGTGTGCGGGGAAGAAAATTCCTGATGCCGGAGTCAGGGACTTTTGTGCCCAGGAGGTGAAATTATTTTCCACCCAAATGTAAAAAAGCACACCAGAATGAAATTCGGGCTTGAATTTCATTCTTAAAAATGATGTTTTTCATAGCTTTTAAAAATCAAGAATTTTTTGGTGTCCGGGGAAGAAAATTCCTGATGCCGGAGTCAGGGATTTTTGTGCCCAGGAGGTGAAATTTTTTTCCACCCAAATGTAAAAACGCACACTAGAATGAGATTCGGGGTTGAATTTCATTCTTCAAAATGGTGTTTTTCATAGGTTTTAAAAATTAAGAATTTTTTGGTGTCCGGGGAAGAAAATTCCTAATGCCAAAGGCAAGGCAAGGCAAGGCAAAGCATGGCAAGGCAAATTTCAAATTTCAAATTTCAAATTTCAAATTTCAAATTTCAAATTTCAAATTTCAAATTTCAAATTTCAAATTTCAAATTTCAAATTTCAAATTTCAAATTTCAAATTTCAAATTTCAAATTCAAATTATTTCAAATTTCAAATTTCAAATTTCAAATTTCTTTAATTTTATTTAATTTAATTTAAAATCCCAAAGTCCAGGCCAGACAATTCAAACAACCAGGTTTTTAAGTCCCGGCGATATTTGTGCCCAGGAGGTGAAATTTTTTTTTCAACCCAAATGTATAAATAGACACCAGAATGAGATTCGGGGTTGAATTTCGTCCTTCAAAATGGTGTTTTTAATAGATTTTAAATTCAAGATTTTTTTGGTGTGCGGGGAAGAAAATTCCTGATGCCGGAGTCAGGGATTTTTGTGCCCAGGAGGTGAATGTTTTTTTTTACGAAAATCTAAAAACGGATACCAGAATGAGATTCGGGGTTGAATTTCATCCTTAAAAATGGTGTTTTCATAGCTTTTAAAAATCAAGATTTTTTTGGTGTCCGGGGAAGAAAATTCCTGATGGCAGGGTCAGGGATTTTTGTGCCCAGGAGGTGAATATTTTTTTTGACCCAAATGTAAAAACGGATGCCAGAATTAGATTTGGGGTTGAATTTCGTCCTTCAAAATGGTGTTTTTCATAGTTTTTAAAAATCAAGATTTTTTTGGTGTCCAGGGAAGATAATTCCTGATGCCGGAGTCAGGGATTTTTGGGCCCAGGAGGTGAATTTTTTTTTTTGACTCAAATGTAAAAACGGACACCCAAATAGATTCAGGGTTGAATTTTGTCCTTAAAAATGGTGTTTTTCATAATTTTTAAAAATCAAGATTTTGTTGGGAAGAAAATGACTGATGCCGGAGTCAGGGATTTTTGTGCCCAGGAGGTGAAATTTTTTTTTCCACCCAAATGTAAAAACGGACACCAGAATGAGATTCGGGGTTGAATTTGTTCCTTAAAAATGGTGTTTATCATAATTTTTAAAAATCAAGATTTTGTTGGGAAGAAAATTCCTGATGCCGGAGTAAGGGATTTTTGTGCCCAGGAGGTGAATTTTTTTTCCACCCAAATGTAAAAACGCACACTAGAATGAGATTCGGGGTTGAATTTCATTCTTCAAAATGGTGTTTTTCATAGCTTTTAAAAATTAAGAATTTTTTGGTGTCTGGGGAAGAAAATTCCTGATGCCGGAGTCAGGGATTTTTGTGCCCAGGAGGTGAAATTTTTTTTCCACCCAAATGTAAAAACGGACACCAGAATGAGATTCGGGGTTGAATTTGTTCCTTAAAAATGGTGTTTTTCATAGTTTATAAAAATCAAGATTTTTTTGGTGTCCGGGGAAGAAAATTCCTGATGCCGGAGTCAGGGATTTTTGGGCCCAGGAGGTGAATTTTTTTTTTTACTCAAATGTAAAAACGGACACCCGAATAGATTCAGGGTTGAATTTTGTCCTTAAAAATGGTGTTTTCATAGCTTTTAAAAATCAAGATTTTTTTGGTGTCTGGGTAAGAAAATTCCTTATGCCGATTTTTGTGCCCAGGAGGTGAAAAAAAATTTCTGACTCAAATCTAAAAACGGACACCAGAATGAGATTCGGGGTTGCTTTTTGTCCTTAAAAATGTCATTTTTCATAGCATTTAAAAATCAAGATTTTTTTGGTGTGCGGGGAAGAAAATTCCTGATGCCGGGGTCAGGGATTTTTGTGCCCAGGAGGTGAAATTTTTTTCCCACCCAAATCTAAAAACGGACACCAGAATGAGATTCGGGGTTGAATTTCATTCTCAAAAATGGTGTTTTTCATTGCTTTTAAAAATCAAGATTTTTTTGGTGTCTGGGTAAGAAAATTCCTTATGCCGATTTTTGTGCCCAGGAGGTGAAAAAAAATTTCTGACTCAAATCTAAAAACGGACACCAGAATGAGATTCGGGGTTGCTTTTTGTCCTTAAAAATGTCATTTTTCATAGCATTTAAAAATCAAGATTTTTTTGGTGTGCGGGGAAGAAAATTCCTGATGCCGGGGTCAGGGATTTTTGTGCCCAGGAGGTGAAATTTTTTCCCCTCCCAAATCTAAAAACGGACACCAGAATGAGATTCGGGGTTGAATTTCATTCTCAAAAATGGTGTTTTTCATTGCTTTTAAAAATCAAGATTTTTTTGGTGTCCGGGGAAGAAAATTCCTTATGCCAGGGTCAGGGATTTTTGTGCCCAGGAGGTGAATATTTTTTTTGACCCAAATGTAAAAACGGACACCCGAATAGATTCAGGGTTGAATTTCGTCCTTAAAAATGGTGTTTTTCATAATTGTTAAAAATCAAGATTTTGTTGGGAAGAAAATGCCTGATGCCGGAGTCAGGGATTTTTGTGCCCAGGAGGTGAAAAAAATTTTTCCACCCAAATCTATAAACGGACAACGGAATGAGATTCGGGGTTGAATTTCCTGTTTAAAAATGGTGTTTTTCATAGATTTTTAATTCAAGATTTTTTTGGTGTGTGGGGAAGAAAATTCCTGATGCCGGAGTCAGGGACTTTTGTGCCCAGGAGGTGAAATTATTTTCCACCCAAATGTAAAAACGCACACCAGAATGAAATTCGGGCTTGAATTTCATTCTTAAAAATGATATTTTTCATAGCTTTTAAAAATCAAGAATTTTTTGGTGTCCGGGGAAGAAAATTCCTGATGCCGGAGTCAGGGATTTTTGTGCCCAGGAGGTGAAATTTTTTCCCCACCCAAATGTAAAAACGGACACCAGAATGAGATTCGGGGTTGAATTTCTTCCTTAAAAATGGTGTTTATCATAATTATTAAAAATCAAGATTTTGTTGGGAAGAAAATTCCTGATGCCGGAGTCAGGGATTTTTGTGCCCAGGAGGTGAAATTTTTTTCCACCCAAATGTAAAAACGCACACTAGAATGAGTTTCGGGATTGAATTTCATTCTTAAAAATTGTGTTTTTCATAGCTTTTAAAAATTAAGAATTTTTTGGTGTATGGGGAAGAAAATTCCTAATGCCGAAGGCAAGGCAAGGCAAGGCAAAGCAAGGCAAGGCAAATTTCAAATTTCAAATTTCAAATTTCAAATTTCAAATTTCAAATTTCAAATTTCAAATTTCAAATTTCAAATTTCAAATTTCAAATTTCAAATTTCAAATTTCAAATTATTTCAAATTATTTCAAATTATTTCAAATTATTTCAAATTATTTCAAATTATTTCAAATATCAAATTTCAAATTTCAAATTTCAATTTTTTTTAATTTTATTTAATTTAATTTAAAATCCCAAAGTCTAGGCCAGACAATTCAAAAAACCAGGTTTTTAAGTCCCGGCGATTTTTGTGCCCAGGAGGTGAAATTTTTTTTCAACCCAAATGTATAAATAGACACCAGAATGAGATTCGGGGTTGAATTTCGTCCTTCAAAATGGTGTTTTTCATAGATTTTTAATTCAAAATTTTTTTGGTGTGTGGGGAAGAAAATTCCTGATGCCGGAGTCAGGGACTTTTGTGCCCAGGAGGTGAAATTATTTTCCACCGAAATGTAAAAACGCACACCAGAATGAAATTCGGGCTTGAATTTCATTCTTAAAAATGATGTTTTTCATAGCTTTTAAAAATCAAGAATTTTTTGGTGTTCGGGGAAGAAAATTCCTGATGCCGGAGTCAGGGATTTTGTTGCCCAGGAGGTGAAATTTTTTTTTCCACCCAAATGTAAAAACGGACACCAGAATGAGATTCGGGGTTGAATTTCTTCCTTAAAAATGGTGTTTATCATAATTTTTAAAAATCAAGATTTTGTTGGGAAGAAAATTCCTGATGCCGGAGTAAGGGATTTTTGTGCCCAGGAGGTGAAATTTTTTTCCACCCAAATGTAAAAACGCACACTAGAATGAGATTGGGGGTTGAATTTCATTCTTCAAAATGGTGTTTTTCATAGCTTTTAAAAATTAAGAATTTTTTGGTGTCCAGGGAAGAAAATTCCTAATGCCGAAGGCAAGGCAAGGCAAGGCAAAGCAGGGCAAGGCAAGGCAAATTTCAAATTTCAAATTTCAAATTTCAAATTTCAAATTTCAAATTTCAAATTTCAAATTTCAAATTTCAAATTTCAAATTTCAAATTTCAAATTTCAAATTTCAAATTTCAAATTTCAAATTTCAAATTTCAAATTTCAAATTTCAAATTTCAAATTTCAAATTCAAATTATTTCAAATTTCAAATTTCAAATTTCAAATTTCTTTAATTGTATTTAATTTAATTTAAAATCCCTCAGTCCTGGCCAGACAATTCAAACAACCAGGTTTTTAAGTCCCGGCGATTTTTGTGCCCAGGATGTTAAATTTTTTTTCAACCCAAATGTATAAATAGACACCAGAATGAGATTCGGGGTTGAATTTCGTCCTTCAAAATGGTGTTTTTCATAGATTTTAAATTCAAGATTTTTTTGGTGTGCGGGGAAGAAAATTCCTGATGCCGGAGTCAGGGATTTTTGTGCCCAGGAGGTGAATGTTTTTTTTTTACTCAAATCCAAAAACGGACACCAGAATGAGATTCGGGGTTGAATTTCGTCCTTCAAAATGGTGTTTTTCATAGATTTTAAATTCACGATTTTTTTGGTGTCCGGGGAAGAAAATTCCTGATGCCAGAGTCAGGGACTTTTGTGCCCAGGAGGTGAAATTATTTTCCAACGAAATGTAAAAACGCACACCAGAATGAAATTCGGGCTTGAATTTCATTCTTAAAAATGATGTTTTTCATAGCTTTTAAAAATCAAGAATTTTTTGGTTTCCGTGGAAGAAAATTCCTGATGCCGGAGTCAGGGATTTTTGTGCCCAGGAGGTGAAAAAAAAATTCTGACTCAAATCTAAAAACGGACACCAGAATGAGATTCGGGGTTGCTTTTTGTCCTTAAAAATGTCATTTTTCATAGCATTTAAAAATCAAGATTTTTTTGGTGTGCGGGGAAGAAAATTCCTGATCAGGGATTTTTGTGCCCAAGAGGTGAAATTTTTTTCCCACCCAAATCTAAAAACGGACACCAGAATGAGATTCGGGGTTGAATTTCATTCTCAAAAATGGTGTTTTTCATTGCTTTTAAAAATCAAGATTTTTTTGGTGTCCGGGGAAGAAAATTCCTTATGCCAGGGTCAGGGATTTTTGTGCCCAGGAGGTGAAAATTTTTTTTCCACCCAAATCTATAAACGGACGCCGGAATGAGATTCGGGGTTGAATTTCCTGCTTAAAAATGGTGTTTTTCATAGCTTTTAAAAATCAAGATTTTTTTGGTGTCCGGGGAAGAAAATTCCTGATGCTGGAGTCAGGGACTTTTGTGCCCAGGAGGTGAAATTATTGTCCAACGAAATGTAAAAACGCACACCAGAATGAAATTCGGGCTTGAATTTCATTCTTAAAAATGATGTTTTTCATAGCTTTTAAAAATCAAGAATTTTTTGGTGTCCGGGGAAGAAAATTCCTGATGCCGGAGTCAGGGATTTTTGTGCCCAGGAGGTGAAATTTTTTTTCCACCCAAATGTAAAAACGGACACCAGAATGAGATTCGGGGTTGAATTTGTTCCTTAAAAATGGTGTTTTTCATAGTTTATAAAAATCAAGATATTTTTGGTGTCCGGGGAAGAAAATTCCTGATGCCAGGGTCAGAGATTTTTGTGCCCAGGAGGTGAATGTTTTTTTTTACTCAAATCCAAAAACGGACACCAGAATGAGATTCGGGCTTGAATTTCGTCCTTCAAAATGGTGTTTTTCATAGATTTTAAATTCAAGATTTTTTTGGTGTCCGGGGAAGAAAATTCCTGATGCCGGAGTCAGGGACTTTTGTGCCCAGGAGGTGAAATTATTTTCCAACGAAATGTAAAAACGCACACCAGAATGAAATTCGGGCTTGAATTTCATTCTTAAAAATGATGTTTTTCATAGCTTTTAAAAATCAAGAATTTTTTGGTGTCCGGGGAAGAAAATTCCTGATGCCAGAGTCAGGGATTTTTGTGCCCAGGAGGTGAAATTTTTTTTCCACCCAAATGTAAAAACGGACACCAGAATGAGATTCGGGGTTGAATTTGTTCCTTAAAAATGGTGTTTTTCATAGTTTTTAAAAATCAAGATTTTTTTGGTGTCCAGGGAAGATAATTCCTCATGCCGGAGTCAGGGATTTTTGGGCCCAGGAGGTGAATTTTTTTTTTTTTGACTCAAATGTAAAAACGGACACCCGAATAGATTCAGGGTTGAATTTTGTCCTTAAAAATGGTGTTTTTCATAATTTTTAAAAATCAAGATTTTGTTGGGAAGAAAATGACTGATGCCGGAGTCAGGGATTTTTGTGCCCAGGAGGTGAATTTTTTTTTTTCCACCCAAATGTAAAAACGGACACCAGAATGAGATTCGGGGTTGAATTTCTTCCTTAAAAATGGTGTTTATCATAATTTTTAAAAATCAAGATTTTGTTGGGAAGAAAATTCCTGATGCCGGAGTAAGGGATTTTTGTGCCCAGGAGGTGAAATTTTTTTCCACCCAAATGTAAAAACGCACACTAGAATGAGATTCGGGGTTGAATTTCATTCTTCAAAATGGTGTTTTTCATAGCTTTTAAAAATTAAGAATTTTTTGGTGTCCGGGGAAGAAAATTCCTGATGCCGGAGTCAGGGATTTTTGTGCCCAGGAGGTGAAATTTTTTTTCCACCCAAATGTAAAAACGGACACCAGAATGAGATTCGGGGTTGAATTTGTTCCTTAAAAATGGTGTTTTTCATAGTTTATAAAAATCAAGATATTTTTGTTGTCCGGGGAAGAAAATTCCTGATGCCAGGGTCAGGGATTTTTGTGCCGAGGAGGTGAATATTTTTTTTGACCCAAATGTAAAAACGGATGCCAGAATTAGATTTGGGGTTGAATTTCGTCCTTCAAAATGGTGTTTTTCATAGTTTTTAAAAATCAAGATTTTTTTGGTGTCCAGGGAAGATAATTCCTGATGCCGGAGTCAGGGATTTTTGGGCCCAGGAGGTGAATTTTTTTTTTGACTCAAATGTAAAAACGGACACCCGAATAGATTCAGGGTTGAATTTTGTCCTTAAAAATGGTGTTTTTCATAATTTTTAAAAATCAAGATTTTGTTGG
Source organism: Vipera ursinii (assembly GCF_947247035.1). Taxonomy (NCBI): domain Eukaryota; kingdom Metazoa; phylum Chordata; class Lepidosauria; order Squamata; family Viperidae; genus Vipera; species Vipera ursinii. The sequence continues at coordinate 163,936,466 of NC_139513.1, read as the reverse complement.
GAAGAAAATGCCTGATGCCGGAGTCAGGGATTTTTGTGCCCAGGAGGTGAAATTTTTTTTTCCACCCAAATGTAAAAATGGATACCAGAATGAGATTCGGGGTTGAATTTCTTCCTTAAAAATGGTGTTTATCATAATTTTTAAAAATCAATATTTTGTGGTGAAGAAAATTCCTGATGCCGGAGTAAGGGATTTTTGTGCCCAGGAGGTTAAATTTTTTTCCACCCAAATGTAAAAACGCACACTAGAATGAGATTCGGGATTGAATTTCATTCTTCAAAATGGTGTTTTTCATAGCTTTTAAAAATTAAGAATTTTTTGGTGTCTGGGGAAGAAAATTCCTAATGCCGAAGGCAAGGCAAGGCAAGGCAAAGCAAGGCAAGGCAAGGCAAATTTCAAATTTCAAATTTCAAATTTCAAATTTCAAATTTCAAATTTCAAATTTCAAATTTCAAATTTCAAATTTCAAATTTCAAATTTCAAATTTCAAATTTCAAATTATTTCAAATTATTTCAAATTATTTCAAATTATTTCAAATTATTTCAAATTATTTCAAATTATTTCAAATTATTTCAAATATCAAATTTCAATTTTTTTTAATTTTATTTAATTTAATTTAAAATCCCAAAGTCCAGGCCAGACAATTCAAAAAACCAGGTTTTTAAGTCCCGGCGATTTTTGTGCCCAGGAGGTGAAATTTTTTTTCAACCCAAATGTATAAATAGACACCAGAATGAGATTCGGGGTTGAATTTCGTCCTTCAAAATGGTGTTTTTCATAGATTTTTAATTCAAGATTTTTTCGGTGTGTGGGGAAGAAAATTCCTGATGCCGGAGTCAGGGACTTTTGTGCCCAGGAGGTGAAATTATTTTCCACCGAAATGTAAAAACGCACACCAGAATGAAATTCGGGCTTGAATTTCATTCTTAAAAATGATGTTTTTCATAGCTTTTAAAAATCAAGAATTTTTTGGTGTCCGGGGAAGAAAATTCCTGATGCCGGAGTCAGGGATTTTTGTGCCCAGGAGGTGAAATTTTTTTTTCCACCCAAATGTAAAAACGGACACCAGAATGAGATTCGGGGTTGAATTTCTTCCTTAAAAATGGTGTTTATCATAATTTTTAAAAATCAAGATTTTGTTGGGAAGAAAATTCCTGATGCCGGAGTAAGGGATTTTTGTGCCCAGGAGGTGAAATTTTTTTCCACCCAAATGTAAAAACGCACACTAGAATGAGATTTGGGGTTGAATTTCATTCTTCAAAATGGTGTTTTTCATAGCTTTTAAAAATTAAGAATTTTTTGGTGTCCAGGGAAGAAAATTCCTAATGCCGAAGGCAAGGCAAGGCAAGGCAAAGCAAGGCAAGGCAAGGCAAATTTCAAATTTCAAATTTCAAATTTCAAATTTCAAATTTCAAATTTCAAATTTCAAATTTCAAATTTCAAATTTCAAATTTCAAATTTCAAATTTCAAATTTCAAATTTCAAATTTCAAATTTCAAATTTCAAATTTCAAATTTCAAATTTCAAATTCAAATTATTTCAAATTTCAAATTTCAAATTTCAAATTTCTTTAATTGTATTTAATTTAATTTAAAATCCCTCAGTCCTGGCCAGACAATTCAAACAACCAGGTTTTTAAGTCCCGGCGATTTTTGTGCCCAGGATGTTAAATTTTTTTTCAACCCAAATGTATAAATAGACACCAGAATGAGATTCGGGGTTGAATTTCGTCCTTCAAAATGGTGTTTTTCATAGATTTTAAATTCAAGATTTTTTTGGTGTGCGGGGAAGAAAATTCCTGATGCCGGAGTCAGGGATTTTTGTGCCCAGGAGGTGAATGTTTTTTTTTACTCAAATCCAAAAACGGACACCAGAATGAGATTCAGGGTTGAATTTCGTCCTTCAAAATGGTGTTTTTCATAGATTTTAAATTCAAGATTTTTTTGGTGTCCGGGGAAGAAAATTCCTGATGCCGGAGTCAGGGACTTTTGTGCCCAGGAGGTGAAATTATTTTCCAACGAAATGTAAAAACGCACACCAGAATGAAATTCGGGCTTGAATTTCATTCTTAAAAATGATGTTTTTCATAGCTTTTAAAAATCAAGAATTTTTTGGTGTCCGGGGAAGAAAATTCCTGATGCCGGAGTCAGGGATTTTTGTGCCCAGGAGGTGAAATTTTTTTTCCACCCAAATGTAAAAACGGACACCAGAATGAGATTCGGGGTTGAATTTGTTCCTTAAAAATGGTGTTTTTCATAGTTTATAAAAATCAAGATATTTTTGGTGTCCGGGGAAGAAAATTCCTGATGCCAGGGTCAGGGATTTTTGTGCCGAGGAGGTGAATATTTTTTTTGACCCAAATGTAAAACCGGATGCCAGAATTAGATTTGGGGTTGAATTTCGTCCTTCAAAATCGTGTTTTTCATAGTTTTTAAAAATCAAGATTTTTTTGGTGTCCAGGGAAGATAATTCCTGATGCCGGAGTCAGGGATTTTTGGGCCCAGGAGGTGAATTTTTTTTTTTTGACTCAAATGTAAAAACGGACACCCGAATAGATTCAGGGTTGAATTTTGTCCTTAAAAATGGTGTTTTTCATAATTTTTAAAAATCAAGATTTTGTTGGGAAGAAAATGACTGATGCCGGAGTCAGGGATTTTTGTGCCCAGGAGGTGAAATTTTTTTTTCCACCCAAATGTAAAAACGGACACCAGAATGAGATTCGGGGTTGAATTTGTTCCTTAAAAATGGTTTTTATCATAATTTTTAAAAATCAAGATTTTGTTGGGAAGAAAATTCCTGATGCCGCAGTCAGGGATTTTTGTGCCCAGGAGGTGAAATTTTTTTTCCACCCAAATGTAAAAACGGACACCAGAATGAGATTCGGGGTTCAATTTGTTCCTTAAAAATGGTGTTTTTCATAGTTTATAAAAATCAAGATTTTTTTGGTGTCCGGGGAAGAAAATTCCTGATGCCAGGGTCAGGGATTTTTGTGCCCAGGAGGTGAATATTTTTTTTGACCCAAATGTAAAAACGGATGCCAGAATTAGATTTGGGGTTGAATTTCGTCCTTCAAAATGGTGTTTTTCATAGTTTTTAAAAATCAAGATTTTTTTGGTGTCCAGGGAAGATAATTCCTGATGCCGGAGTCAGGGATTTTTGGGCCCAGGAGGTGAATTTTTTTTTTTGACTCAAATGTAAAAACGGACACCCGAATAGATTCAGGGTTGAATTTTGTCCTTAAAAATGGTGTTTTTCATAATTTTTAAAAATCAAGATTTTGTTGGGAAGAAAATTCCTGATGCCGGAGTCAGGGATTTTTGTGCCCAGGAGGTGAAATTTTTTTCCACCCAAATGTAAAAACGCACACTAGAATGAGATTCGGGGTTGAATTTCATTCTTCAAAATGGTGTTTTTCATAGCTTTTAAAAATTAAGAATTTTTTGGTGTCCGGGGAAGAAAATTCCTGATTCCAGGGTCAGGGATTTTTGTGCCCAGGAGGTGAAATTACTTTCCACCCAAATGTAAAAACGCACACCAGAATGAAATTCGGGCTTGAATTTCATTCTTAAAAATGATGTTTTTCATAGCTTTTAAAAATCAAGATTTTTTTGGTGTCCGGGAAAGAAAATTCCTAATGCCGAAGGCAAGGCAAGGCAAGGCAAAGCAAGGCAAGGCAAGGCAAATTTCAAATTTCAAATTTCAAATTTCAAATTTCAAATTTCAAATTTCAAATTTCAAATTTCAAATTTCAAATTTCAAATTTCAAATTTCAAATTTCAAATTTCAAATTTCAAATTTCAAATTTCAAATTATTTCAAATTTCAAATTTCAAATTTCAAATTTCTTTAATTTTATTTAATTTAATTTAAAATCCCTCAGTCCTGGCCAGACAATTCAAACAACCAGGTTTTTAAGTCCCGGCGATTTTTGTGCCCAGGATGTTAAATTTTTTTTCAACCCAAATGTATAAATAGACACCAGAATGAGATTCGGGGTTGAATTTCGTCCTTCAAAATGGTGTTTTTCATAGATTTTAAATTCAAGATTTTTTTGGTGTCCGGGGACGAAAATTCCTGATGCCGGAGTCAGGGATTTTTGTGCCCAGGAGGTGAATTTTTTTTTTTGACTCAAATGTAAAAACGGACACCCGAATAGATTCAGGGTTGAATTTTGTCCTTAAAAATGGTGTTTTTCATAATTTTTAAAAATCAAGATTTTGTTGGGAAGAAAATGACTGATGCCGGAGTCAGGGATTTTTGTGCCCAGGAGGTGAAATTTTTTTTTCCACCCAAATGTAAAAACGGACACCAGAATGAGATTCGGGGTTGAATTTGTTCCTTAAAAATGGTGTTTATCATAATTTTTAAAAATCAAGATTTTGTTGGGAAGAAAATTCCTGATGCCGGAGTCAGGGATTTTTGTGCCCAGGAGGTGAAATTTTTTTCCACCCAAATGTAAAAACGCACACTAGAATGAGATTCGGGGTTGAATTTCATTCTTCAAAATGGTGTTTTTCATAGCTTTTAAAAATTAAGAATTTTTTGGTGTCCGGGGAAGAAAATTCCTGATTCCAGGGTCAGGGATTTTTGTGCCCAGGACGTGAAATTACTTTCCACCCAAATGTAAAAACGCACACCAGAATGAAATTCGGGCTTGAATTTCATTCTTAAAAATGATGTTTTTCATAGCTTTTAAAAATCAAGATTTTTTTGGTGTCCGGGGAAGAAAATTCCTGATGCCGGAGTCAGGGATTTTTGTGCCCAGGAGGTGAAATTTTTTCCCCACCCAAATGTAAAAATGGAAACCAGAATGAGATTCGGGGTTGAATTTCTTCCTTAAAAATGGTGTTTATCATAATTTTAAAAATTAAGAATTTTTTGGTGTATGGGGAAGAAAATTCCAAATGCCGAAGGCAAGGCAAGGCAAGGCAAATTTCAAATTTCAAATTTCAAATTTCAAATTTCAAATTTCAAATTTCAAATTTCAAATTTCAAATTTCAAATTTCAAATTTCAAATTTCAAATTTCAAATTTTAAATTTCAAATTTCAAATTTCAAATTTCAAATTTCAAATTTCAAATTTCAAATTTCAAATTTCAAATTTCAAATTTCAAATTTCAAATTTCAAATTTCAAATTTCAAATTTCAAATTTCAAATTTCAAATTTCAAATTTCAAATTTCAAATTTCAAATTTCAAATTTCAAATTATTTCAAATTTCAAATTTCAAATTTCAAATTTCAAATTTCAAATTTCAAATTTCAAATTTCAAATTTCAAATTTCAAATTTCAAATTTCAAATTTCAAATTATTTCAAATTTCATATTTCAAATTTCTTTAATTTAATTTAATTTAATTTAAAATCCCTCAGTCCTGGCCAGACAATTCAAATAACCAGGTTTTTAACTCCCAGCGATTTTTGTGCCCAGGAGGTTAAATTTTTTTCCAACCCAAATGTATAAATAGACACCAGAATGAGATTCGGGGTTGAATTTCGTCCTTCAAAATGGTGTTTTTCATAGATTTTAAATTCAAGATTTTTTTGGTGTGCGGGGAAGAAAATTCCTGATGCCGGAGTCAGGGATTTTTGTGCCCAGGAGGTGAATGTTTTTTTTTACTCAAATCCAAAAACGGACACCAGAATGAGATTCGGGGTTGAATTTCGTCCTTCAAAATGGTGTTTTTCATAGATTTTAAATTCAAGATTTTTTTGGTGTCCGGGGACGAAAATTCCTGATGCCGGAGTCAGGGATTTTTGTGCCCAGTAGGTGAAATTTTTTTTCCACCCAAATGTAAAAACGGACACCAGAATGAGATTCGGGGTTGAATTTGTTCCTTAAAAATGGTGTTTTTCATAGTTTATAAAAATCAAGATATTTTTGGTGTCCGGGGAAGAAAATTCCTGATGCCAGGGTCAGGGATTTTTGTGCCGAGGAGGTGAATATTTTTTTTGACCCAAATGTAAAAACGGATGCCAGAATTAGATTTGGGGTTGAATATCGTCCTTCAAAATGGTGTTTTTCATAGTTTTTAAAAATCAAGATTTTTTTGGTGTCCAGGGAAGATAATTCCTGATGCCAAAGGCAAGGCAAGGCAAGGCAAAGCAAGGCAAGGCAAGGCAAATAATTTCAAATTTCAAATTTCAAATTTCAAATTTCAAATTTCAAATTTCAAATTTCAAATTTCAAATTTCAAATTTCAAATTTCAAATTTCAAATTTCAAATTTCAAATTTCAAATTTCAAATTTCAAATTATTTCAAATTTCAAATTTCAAATTCAAATTATTTCAAATTTCAAATTTCAAATTTCAAATTTCTTTAATTTAATTTAATTTAATTTAAAATCCCTCAGTCCAGGCCAGACAATTCAAACAACCAGGTTTTTAAGTCCCGGCGATATTTGTGCCCAGGAGGTGAAATTTTTTTTCAACCCAAATGTATAAATAGACACCAGAATGAGATTCGGGGTTGAATTTCGTCCTTCAAAATGGTGTTTTTAATTGATTTTAAATTCAAGATTTTTTTGGTGTGCGGGGAAGAAAATTCCTGATGCCGGAGTCAGGGATTTTTGTGCCCAGGAGGTGAATGTTTTTTTTTACGAAAATCTAAAAACGGACACCAGAATGAGATTCGGGGTTGAATTTCATCCTTAAAAATGGTGTTTTCATAGCTTTTAAAAATCAAGATTTTTTTGGTGTCTGGGTAAGAAAATTCCTTATGCCGATTTTTGTGCCCAGGAGGTGAAATTTTTTCCCCACCCAAATGTAAAAACGGACACCAGAATGAGATTCGGGGTTGAATTTCTTCCTTAAAAATGGTGTTTATCATAATTATTAAAAATCAAGATTTTGTTGGGAATAAAATTCCTGATGCCGGAGTCAGGGATTTTTGTGCCCAGGAGGTGAAATTTTTTTCCACCCAAATGTAAAAACGCACACTAGAATGAGATTCGGGGTTCAATTTCATTCTTAAAAATGGTGTTTTTCATAGCTTTTAAAAATTAAGAATTTTTTGGTGTATGGGGAAGAAAATTCCTAATGCCGAAGGCAAGGCAAGGCAAGGCAAAGCAAGGCAAGGCAAGGCAAATTTCAAATTTCAAATTTCAAATTTCAAATTTCAAATTTCAAATTTCAAATTTCAAATTTCAAATTTCAAATTTCAAATTTCAAATTTCAAATTTCAAATTTCAAATTTCAAATTTCAAATTTCAAATTTCAAATTTCAAATTATTTGAAATTTCAAATTTCAAATTTCAAATTTCTTTAATTTTATTTAATTTAATTTAAAATCCCTCAGTCCTGGCCAGACAATTCAAACAACCAGGTTTTTAAGTCCCGGCGATTTTTGTGCCCAGGAGGTTAAATTTTTTTTCAACCCAAATGTATAAATAGACACCAGAATAAGATTCGGGGTTGAATTTCGTCCTTCAAAATGGTGTTTTTCATAGATTTTAAATTCAAGATTTTTTTGGTGTACGGGGAAGAAAATTCCTGATGCCGGAGTCAGGGATTTTTGTGCCCAGGAGGTGAATGTTTTTTTTTACTCAAATCCAAAAACGGACACCAGAATGAGATTCGGGGTTGAATTTCGTCCTTCAAAATGGTGTTTTTCATAGATTTTAAATTCAAGATTTTTTTGGTGTCCGGGGAAGAAAATTCCTGATGCCGCAGTCAGTGACTTTTGTGCCCAGGAGGTGAAATTATTTTACAAAGAAATGTAAAAACGCACACCAGAATGAAATTCAGGCTTGAATTTCATTCTTAAAAATGATGTTTTTCATAGCTTTTAAAAATCAAGAATTTTTTGGTGTCCGGGGAAGAAAATTCCTGATGCCGGAGTCAGGGATTTTTGTGCCCAGGAGGTGAAATTTTTTTTCCACCCAAATGTAAAAACGGATGCCAGAATTAGATTTGCGGTTGAATTTCTTCCTTCAAAATGGTGTTTTTCATAGTTTTTAAAAATCAAGATTTTTTTTGGTGTCCAGGGAAGATAATTCCTGATGCCGGAGTCAGGGATTTTTGGGCCCAGGAGGTGAATTTTTTTTTTGACTCAAATGTAAAAACAGACACCCGAATAGATTCAGGGTTGAATTTTGTCCTTAAAAATGGTGTTTTTCATAATTTTTAAAAATCAAGATTTTGTTGGGAAGAAAATGCCTGATGCCGGAGTCAGGGATTTTTGTGCCCAGGAGGTGAAATTTTTTTTTCCACCCAAATGTAAAAATGGACACAAGAATGAGATTCGGGGTTGAATTTCTTCCTTAAAAATGGTGTTTATCATAATTTTAAAAATTAAGAATTTTTTGGTGTATGGGGAAGAAAATTCCAAATGCCGAAGGCAAGGCAAGGCAAGGCAAGGCAAATTTCAAATTTCAAATTTCAAATTTCAAATTTCAAATTTCAAATTTCAAATTTCAAATTTCAAATTTCAAATTTCAAATTTCAAATTTCAAATTTTAAATTTCAAATTTCAAATTTCAAATTTCAAATTTCAAATTTCAAATTTCAAATTTCAAATTTCAAATTTCAAATTTCAAATTTCAAATTTCAAATTTCAAATTTCAAATTTCAAATTTCAAATTTCAAATTTCAAATTTCAAATTTCAAATTTCAAATTTCAAATTATTTCAAATTTCAAATTTCAAATTTCAAATTTCAAATTTCAAATTTCAAATTTCAAATTTCAAATTTCAAATTTCAAATTTCAAATTTCAAATTTCAAATTTCAAATTTCAAATTATTTCAAATTTCATATTTCAAATTTCTTTAATTTAATTTAATTTAATTTAAAATCCCTCAGTCCTGGCCAGACAATTCAAACAACCAGGTTTTTAACTCCCGGCGATTTTTGTGCCCAGGAGGTTAAATTTTTTTCCAACCCAAATGTATAAATAGACACCAGAATGAGATTCGGGGTTGAATTTCGTCCTTCAAAATGGTGTTTTTCATAGATTTTAAATTCAAGATTTTTTTGGTGTGCGGGGAAGAAAATTCCTGATGCCGGAGTCAGGGATTTTTGTGCCCAGGAGGTGAATGTTTTTTTTTACTCAAATCCAAAAACGGACACCAGAATGAGATTCGGGGTTGAATTTCGTCCTTCAAAATGGTGTTTTTCATAGATTTTAAATTCAAGATTTTTTTGGTGTCCGGGGACGAAAATTCCTGATGCCGGAGTCAGGGATTTTTGTGCCCAGTAGGTGAAATTTTTTTTCCACCCAAATGTAAAAACGGACACCAGAATGAGATTCGGGGTTGAATTTGTTCCTTAAAAATGGTGTTTTTCATAGTTTATAAAAATCAAGATATTTTTGGTGTCCGGGGAAGAAAATTCCTGATGCCAGGGTCAGGGATTTTTGTGCCGAGGAGGTGAATATTTTTTTTGACCCAAATGTAAAAACGGATGCCAGAATTAGATTTGGGGTTGAATATCGTCCTTCAAAATGGTGTTTTTCATAGTTTTTAAAAATCAAGATTTTTTTGGTGTCCAGGGAAGATAATTCCTGATGCTGGAGTCAGGGAATTTTGGGCCCAGGAGGTGAATTTTTTTTTTTGACTCAAATGTAAAAACGGACACCCGAATAGATTCAGGGTTGAATTTTGTCCTTAAAAATGGTGTTTTTCATAATTTTTAAAAATCAAGATTTTGTTGGGAAGAAAATGACTGATGCCGGAGTCAGGGATTTTTGTGCCCAGGAGGTGAAATTTTTTTTTCCACCCAAATGTAAAAACGGACACCAGAATGAGATTCGGGGTTGAATTTGTTCCTTAAAAATGGTTTTTATCATAATTTTTAAAAATCAAGATTTTGTTGGGAAGAAAATTCCTGATGCCGGAGTAAGGGATTTTTGTGCCCAGGATGTGAAATTTTTTTCCACCCAAATGTAAAAATGCACACTAGAATGAGATTCGGGGTTGAATTTCATTCTTCAAAATGGTGTTTTTCATAGCTTTTAAAAATTAAGAATTTTTTGGTGTCCGGGGAAGAAAATTCCTAATGCCAAAGGCAAGGCAAGGCAAGGCAAAGCAAGGCAAGGCAAGGCAAATAATTTCAAATTTCAAATTTCAAATTTCAAATTTCAAATTTCAAATTTCAAATTTCAAATTTCAAATTTCAAATTTCAAATTTCAAATTTTAAATTTCAAATTTCAAATTTCAAATTTCAAATTTCAAATTTCAAATTTCAAATTTCAAATTTCAAATTTCAAATTTCAAATTTCAAATTTCAAATTATTTCAAATTATTTCAAATTATTTCAAATATCAAATTTCAAATTTCAAATTTCAAATTTCAAACTTCTTTAATTTTATTTAATTTAATTTAAAATCCCAAAGTCCAGGCCAGACAATTGAAAAAACCACGTTTTTAAGTCCCGGCGATTTTTGTGCCCAGGAGGTGAATTTTTTTCCCCACCCAAATGTATAAATAGACACCAGAATGAGATTCGGGGTTGAATTTCGTCCTTCAAAATGGTGTTTTTCATAGATTTTAAATTCAAGATTTTTTTGGTGTCCGGGGAAGAAAATTCCTAATGCCGAAGGCAAGGCAAGGCAAGGCAAGGCAAAGCAAGGCAAGGCAAATTTCAAATTTCAAATTTCAAATTTCAAATTTCAAATTTCAAATTTCAATTTCAAATTTCAAATTTCAAATTTCAAATTTCAAATTTCAAATTTCAAATTTCAAATTTCAAATTTCAAATTTCAAATTTCAAATTTCAAATTTCAAATTTCAAATTATTTCAAATTTCAAATTTCAAATTCAAATTATTTCAAATTTCAAATTTCAAATTTCAAATTTCTTTAATTTAATTTAATTTAATTTAAAATCCCTCAGTCCAGGCCAGACAATTCAAACAACCAGGTTTTTAAGTCCCGGCGATATTTGTGCCCAGGAGGTGAAATTTTTTTTCAACCCAAATGTATAAATAGACACCAGAATGAGATTCGGGGTTGAATTTCGTCCTTCAAAATGGTGTTTTTAATTGATTTTAAATTCAAGATTTTTTTGGTGTGCGGGGAAGAAAATTCCTGATGCCGGAGTCAGGGATTTTTGTGCCCAGGAGGTGAATGTTTTTTTTTACGAAAATCTAAAAACGGACACCAGAATGAGATTCGGGGTTGAATTTCATCCTTAAAAATGGTGTTTTCATAGCTTTTAAAAATCAAGATTTTTTTGGTGTCTGGGTAAGAAAATTCCTTATGCCGATTTTTGTGCCCAGGAGGTGAAATTTTTTCCCCACCCAAATGTAAAAACGGACACCAGAATGAGATTCGGGGTTGAATTTCTTCCTTAAAAATGGTGTTTATCATAATTATTAAAAATCAAGATTTTGTTGGGAATAAAATTCCTGATGCCGGAGTCAGGGATTTTTGTGCCCAGGAGGTGAAATTTTTTTCCACCCAAATGTAAAAACGCACACTAGAATGAGATTCGGGGTTCAATTTCATTCTTAAAAATGGTGTTTTTCATAGCTTTTAAAAATTAAGAATTTTTTGGTGTATGGGGAAGAAAATTCCTAATGCCGAAGGCAAGGCAAGGCAAGGCAAAGCAAGGCAAGGCAAGGCAAATTTCAAATTTCAAATTTCAAATTTCAAATTTCAAATTTCAAATTTCAAATTTCAAATTTCAAATTTCAAATTTCAAATTTCAAATTTCAAATTTCAAATTTCAAATTTCAAATTTCAAATTTCAAATTTCAAATTTCAAATTTCAAATTTCAAATTTCAAATTTCAAATTTCAAATTTCAAATTATTTGAAATTTCAAATTTCAAATTTCAAATTTCTTTAATTTTATTTAATTTAATTTAAAATCCCTCAGTCCTGGCCAGACAATTCAAACAACCAGGTTTTTAAGTCCCGGCGATTTTTGTGAACAGGAGGTTAAATTTTTTTTCAACCCAAATGTATAAATAGACACCAGAATAAGATTCGGGGTTGAATTTCGTCCTTCAAAATGGTGTTTTTCATAGATTTTAAATTCAAGATTTTTTTGGTGTACGGGGAAGAAAATTCCTGATGCCGGAGTCAGGGATTTTTGTGCCCAGGAGGTGAATGTTTTTTTTTACTCAAATCCAAAAACGGACACCAGAATGAGATTCGGGGTTGAATTTCGTCCTTCAAAATGGTGTTTTTCATAGATTTTAAATTCAAGATTTTTTTGGTGTCCGGGGAAGAAAATTCCTGATGCCGCAGTCAGTGACTTTTGTGCCCAGGAGGTGAAATTATTTTACAAAGAAATGTAAAAACGCACACCAGAATGAAATTCAGGCTTGAATTTCATTCTTAAAAATGATGTTTTTCATAGCTTTTAAAAATCAAGAATTTTTTGGTGTCCGGGGAAGAAAATTCCTGATGCCGGAGTCAGGGATTTTTGTGCCCAGGAGGTGAAATTTTTTTTCCACCCAAATGTAAAAACGGATGCCAGAATTAGATTTGCGGTTGAATTTCTTCCTTCAAAATGGTGTTTTTCATAGTTTTTAAAAATCAAGATTTTTTTTGGTGTCCAGGGAAGATAATTCCTGATGCCGGAGTCAGGGATTTTTGGGCCCAGGAGGTGAATTTTTTTTTTGACTCAAATGTAAAAACAGACACCCGAATAGATTCAGGGTTGAATTTTGTCCTTAAAAATGGTGTTTTTCATAATTTTTAAAAATCAAGATTTTGTTGGGAAGAAAATGCCTGATGCCGGAGTCAGGGATTTTTGTGCCCAGGAGGTGAAATTTTTTTTTCCACCCAAATGTAAAAATGGACACAAGAATGAGATTCGGGGTTGAATTTCTTCCTTAAAAATGGTGTTTATCATAATTTTAAAAATTAAGAATTTTTTGGTGTATGGGGAAGAAAATTCCAAATGCCGAAGGCAAGGCAAGGCAAGGCAAGGCAAATTTCAAATTTCAAATTTCAAATTTCAAATTTCAAATTTCAAATTTCAAATTTCAAATTTCAAATTTCAAATTTCAAATTTCAAATTTCAAATTTTAAATTTCAAATTTCAAATTTCAAATTTCAAATTTCAAATTTCAAATTTCAAATTTCAAATTTCAAATTTCAAATTTCAAATTTCAAATTTCAAATTTCAAATTTCAAATTTCAAATTTCAAATTTCAAATTTCAAATTTCAAATTTCAAATTTCAAATTATTTCAAATTTCAAATTTCAAATTTCAAATTTCAAATTTCAAATTTCAAATTTCAAATTTCAAATTTCAAATTTCAAATTTCAAATTTCAAATTTCAAATTTCAAATTTCAAATTTCAAATTATTTCAAATTTCATATTTCAAATTTCTTTAATTTAATTTAATTTAATTTAAAATCCCTCAGTCCTGGCCAGACAATTCAAACAACCAGGTTTTTAACTCCCGGCGATTTTTGTGCCCAGGAGGTTAAATTTTTTTCCAACCCAAATGTATAAATAGACACCAGAATGAGATTCGGGGTTGAATTTCGTCCTTCAAAATGGTGTTTTTCATAGATTTTAAATTCAAGATTTTTTTGGTGTGCGGGGAAGAAAATTCCTGATGCCGGAGTCAGGGATTTTTGTGCCCAGGAGGTGAATGTTTTTTTTTACTCAAATCCAAAAACGGACACCAGAATGAGATTCGGGGTTGAATTTCGTCCTTCAAAATGGTGTTTTTCATAGATTTTAAATTCAAGATTTTTTTGGTGTCCGGGGACGAAAATTCCTGATGCCGGAGTCAGGGATTTTTGTGCCCAGTAGGTGAAATTTTTTTTCCACCCAAATGTAAAAACGGACACCAGAATGAGATTCGGGGTTGAATTTGTTCCTTAAAAATGGTGTTTTTCATAGTTTATAAAAATCAAGATATTTTTGGTGTCCGGGGAAGAAAATTCCTGATGCCAGGGTCAGGGATTTTTGTGCCGAGGAGGTGAATATTTTTTTTGACCCAAATGTAAAAACGGATGCCAGAATTAGATTTGGGGTTGAATATCGTCCTTCAAAATGGTGTTTTTCATAGTTTTTAAAAATCAAGATTTTTTTGGTGTCCAGGGAAGATAATTCCTGATGCTGGAGTCAGGGAATTTTGGGCCCAGGAGGTGAATTTTTTTTTTTGACTCAAATGTAAAAACGGACACCCGAATAGATTCAGGGTTGAATTTTGTCCTTAAAAATGGTGTTTTTCATAATTTTTAAAAATCAAGATTTTGTTGGGAAGAAAATGACTGATGCCGGAGTCAGGGATTTTTGTGCCCAGGAGGTGAAATTTTTTTTCCCACCCAAATGTAAAAACGGACACCAGAATGAGATTCGGCGTTGAATTTGTTCCTTAAAAATGGTTTTTATCATAATTTTTAAAAATCAAGATTTTGTTGGGAAGAAAATTCCTGATGCCGGAGTAAGGGATTTTTGTGCCCAGGATGTGAAATTTTTTTCCACCCAAATGTAAAAATGCACACTAGAATGAGATTCGGGGTTGAATTTCATTCTTCAAAATGGTGTTTTTCATAGCTTTTAAAAATTAAGAATTTTTTGGTGTCCGGGGAAGAAAATTCCTAATGCCAAAGGCAAGGCAAGGCAAGGCAAAGCAAGGCAAGGCAAGGCAAATAATTTCAAATTTCAAATTTCAAATTTCAAATTTCAAATTTCAAATTTCAAATTTCAAATTTCAAATTTCAAATTTCAAATTTTAAATTTCAAATTTCAAATTTCAAATTTCAAATTTCAAATTTCAAATTTCAAATTTCAAATTTCAAATTATTTCAAATTATTTCAAATTATTTCAAATATCAAATTTCAAATTTCAAATTTCAAATTTCAAACTTCTTTAATTTTATTTAATTTAATTTAAAATCCCAAAGTCCAGGCCAGACAATTGAAAAAACCACGTTTTTAAGTCCCGGCGATTTTTGTGCCCAGGAGGTGAATTTTTTTCCTCACCCAAATGTATAAATAGACACCAGAATGAGATTCGGGGTTGAATTTCGTCCTTCAAAATGGTGTTTTTCATAGATTTTAAATTCAAGATTTTTTTGGTGTCCGGGGAAGAAAATTCCTAATGCCGAAGGCAAGGCAAGGCAAGGCAAGGCAAAGCAAGGCAAGGCAAATTTGAAATTTCAAATTTCAAATTTCAAATTTCAAATTTCAAATTTCAATTTCAAATTTCAAATTTCAAATTTCAAATTTCAAATTTCAAATTTCAAATTTCAAATTTCAAATTTCAAATTTCAAATTTCAAATTTCAAATTTCAAATTATTTCAAATTTCAAATTTCAAATTCAAATTATTTCAAATTTCAAATTTCAAATTTCTTTAATTTAATTTAATTTAATTTAAAATCCCTCAGTCCAGGCCAGACAATTCAAACAACCAGGTTTTTAAGTCCCGGCGATATTTGTGCCCAGGAGGTGAAATTTTTTTTCAACCCAAATGTATAAATAGACACCAGAATGAGATTCGGGGTTGAATTTCGTCCTTCAAAATGGTGTTTTTAATTGATTTTAAATTCAAGATTTTTTTGGTGTGCGGGGAAGAAAATTCCTGATGCCGGAGTCAGGGATTTTTGTGCCCAGGAGGTGAATGTTTTTTTTTACGAAAATCTAAAAACGGACACCAGAATGAGATTCGGGGTTGAATTTCATCCTTAAAAATGGTGTTTTCATAGCTTTTAAAAATCAAGATTTTTTTGGTGTCTGGGTAAGAAAATTCCTTATGCCGATTTTTGTGCCCAGGAGGTGAAATTTTTTCCCCACCCAAATGTAAAAACGGACACCAGAATGAGATTCGGGGTTGAATTTCTTCCTTAAAAATGGTGTTTATCATAATTATTAAAAATCAAGATTTTGTTGGGAATAAAATTCCTGATGCCGGAGTCAGGGATTTTTGTGCCCAGGAGGTGAAATTTTTTTCCACCCAAATGTAAAAACGCACACTAGAATGAGATTCGGGGTTCAATTTCATTCTTAAAAATGGTGTTTTTCATAGCTTTTAAAAATTAAGTATTTTTTGGTGTATGGGGAAGAAAATTCCTAATGCCGAAGGCAAGGCAAGGCAAGGCAAAGCAAGGCAAGGCAAGGCAAATTTCAAATTTCAAATTTCAAATTTCAAATTTCAAATTTCAAATTTCAAATTTCAAATTTCAAATTTCAAATTTCAAATTTCAAATTTCAAATTTCAAATTTCAAATTTCAAATTTCAAATTTCAAATTTCAAATTTCAAATTTCAAATTTCAAATTTCAAATTTCAAATTTCAAATTTCAAATTTCAAATTTCAAATTTCAAATTTCAAATTATTTGAAATTTCAAATTTCAAATTTCAAATTTCTTTAATTTTATTTAATTTAATTTAAAATCCCTCAGTCCTGGCCAGAAAATTCAAACAACCAGGTTTTTAAGTCCCGGCGATTTTTGTGCCCAGGAGGTTAAATTTTTTTTCAACCCAAATGTATAAATAGACACCAGAATAAGATTCGGGGTTGAATTTCGTCCTTCAAAATGGTGTTTTTCATAGATTTTAAATTCAAGATTTTTTTGGTGTACGGGGAAGAAAATTCCTGATGCCGGAGTCAGGGATTTTTGTGCCCAGGAGGTGAATGTTTTTTTTTACTCAAATCCAAAAACGGACACCAGAATGAGATTCGGGGTTGAATTTCGTCCTTCAAAATGGTGTTTTTCATAGATTTTAAATTCAAGATTTTTTTGGTGTCCGGGGAAGAAAATTCCTGATGCCGCAGTCAGTGACTTTTGTGCCCAGGAGGTGAAATTATTTTACAAAGAAATGTAAAAACGCACACCAGAATGAAATTCAGGCTTGAATTTCATTCTTAAAAATGATGTTTTTCATAGCTTTTAAAAATCAAGAATTTTTTGGTGTCCGGGGAAGAAAATTCCTGATGCCGGAGTCAGGGATTTTTGTGCCCAGGAGGTGAAATTTTTTTTCCACCCAAATGTAAAAACGGATGCCAGAATTAGATTTGCGGTTGAATTTCTTCCTTCAAAATGGTGTTTTTCATAGTTTTTAAAAATCAAGATTTTTTTTGGTGTCCAGGGAAGATAATTCCTGATGCCGGAGTCAGGGATTTTTGGGCCCAGGAGGTGAATTTTTTTTTTGACTCAAATGTAAAAACAGACACCCGAATAGATTCAGGGTTGAATTTTGTCCTTAAAAATGGTGTTTTTCATAATTTTTAAAAATCAAGATTTTGTTGGGAAGAAAATGCCTGATGCCGGAGTCAGGGATTTTTGTGCCCAGGAGGTGAAATTTTTTTTTCCACCCAAATGTAAAAATGGACACAAGAATGAGATTCGGGGTTGAATTTCTTCCTTAAAAATGGTCTTTATCATTATTTTTAAAAATCAAGATTTTGTTGGGAAGAAAATTCCTGATGCCGGAGTAAGGGATTTTTGTGCCCAGGAGGTGAAATTTTTTTCCACCCAAATGTAAAAACGCACACTAGAATGAGATTCGGGGTTGAATTTCATTCTTCAAAATGGTGTTTTTCATAGCTTTTGAAAATTAAGAATTTTTTGGTGTCCGGGGAAGAAAATTCCTAATACCGAAGGCAAGGCAAGGCAAGGCAAGGCAAAGCAAGGCAAGGCAAATTTCAAATTTCAAATTTCAAATTTCAAATTTCAAATTTCAAATTTCAAATTTCAAATTTCAAATTTCAAATTTCAAATTTCAAATTTCAAATTTCAAATTTCAAATTTCAAATTTCAAATTTCAAATTTCAAATTTCAAATTTCAAATTTCAAATTTCAAATTTCAAATTTCAAATTTCAAATTTCAAATTATTTGAAATTTCAAATTTCTAATTTCAAATTTCTTTAATTTTATTTAATTTAATTTAAAATCCCTCAGTCCTGGCCAGACAATTCAAACAACCAGGTTTTTAAGTCCCGGCGATTTTTGTGCCCAGGAGGTTAAATTTTTTTTCAACCCAAATGTATAAATAGACACCAGAATAAGATTCGGGGTTGAATTTCGTCCTTCAAAATGGTGTTTTTCATAGATTTTAAATTCAAGATTTTTTTGGTGTACGGGGAAGAAAATTCCTGATGCCGGAGTCAGGGATTTTTGTGCCCAGGAGGTGAATGTTTTTTTTTACTCAAATCCAAAAACGGACACCAGAATGAGATTCGGGGTTGAATTTCGTCCTTCAAAATGGTGTTTTTCATAGATTTTAAATTCAAGATTTTTTTGGTGTCCGGGGAAGAAAATTCCTGATGCCGCAGTCAGTGACTTTTGTGCCCAGGAGGTGAAATTATTTTACAAAGAAATGTAAAAACGCACACCAGAATGAAATTCAGGCTTGAATTTCATTCTTAAAAATGATGTTTTTCATAGCTTTTAAAAATCAAGAATTTTTTGGTGTCCGGGGAAGAAAATTCCTGATGCCGGAGTCAGGGATTTTTGTGCCCAGGAGGTGAAATTTTTTTTCCACCCAAATGTAAAAACGGATGCCAGAATTAGATTTGCGGTTGAATTTCTTCCTTCAAAATGGTGTTTTTCATAGTTTTTAAAAATCAAGATTTTTTTTGGTGTCCAGGGAAGATAATTCCTGATGCCGGAGTCAGGGATTTTTGGGCCCAGGAGGTGAATTTTTTTTTTGACTCAAATGTAAAAACAGACACCCGAATAGATTCAGGGTTGAATTTTGTCCTTAAAAATGGTGTTTTTCATAATTTTTAAAAATCAAGATTTTGTTGGGAAGAAAATGCCTGATGCCGGAGTCAGGGATTTTTGTGCCCAGGAGGTGAAATTTTTTTTCCACCCAAATGTAAAAATGGACACAAGAATGAGATTCGGGGTTGAATTTCTTCCTTAAAAATGGTCTTTATCATTATTTTTAAAAATCAAGATTTTGTTGGGAAGAAAATTCCTGATGCCGGAGTAAGGGATTTTTGTGCCCAGGAGGTGAAATTTTTTTCCACCCAAATGTAAAAACGCACACTAGAATGAGATTCGGGGTTGAATTTCATTCTTCAAAATGGTGTTTTTCATAGCTTTTGAAAATTAAGAATTTTTTGGTGTCCGGGGAAGAAAATTCCTAATACCGAAGGCAAGGCAAGGCAAGGCAAAGCAAGGCAAGGCAAGGCAAATTTCAAATTTCAAATTTCAAATTTCAAATTTCAAATTTCAAATTTCAAATTTCAAATTTCAAATTTCAAATTTCAAATTTCAAATTTCAAATTATTTCAAATTATTTCAAATTATTTCAAATATCAAATTTCAAATTTCAAATTTCAAATTTCAAATTTCTTTAATTTTATTTAATTTAATTTAAAATCCCAAAGTCCAGGCCAGACAATTCAAAAAACTAGGTTTTTAAGTCCCGGCGATTTTTGTGCCCAGGAGATGAAATTTTTTTTCCACCCAAATGTATAAATAGACACCAGAATGAGATTCGGGGTTGAATTTCGTCCTTCAAAATGGTGTTTTTCATAGATTTTAAATTCAAGATTTTTTTGGTGTGCGGGGAAGAAAATTCCTGATGCCGGAGTCAGGGACTTTTGTGCCCAGGAGGTGAAATTATTTTCCACCCAAATGTAAAAACGCACACCAGAATGAAATTCGGGCTTGAATTTCATTCTTAAAAATGATGTTTTTCATAGCTTTTAAAAATCAAGAATTTTTTGGTGTCCGGGGAAGAAAATTCCTGATGCCGGAGTCAGGGATTTTTGTGCCCAGGAGGTGAAATTTTTTTCCACCCAAATGTAAAAACGCACACTAGAATGAGATTCGGGGTTGAATTTCATTCTTCAAAATGGTGTTTTTCATAGGTTTTAAAAATTAAGAATTTTTTGGTGTCCGGGGAAGAAAATTCCTAATGCCGAAGGCAAGGCAAGGCAAGGCAAAGCAAGGCAAGGCAAATTTCAAATTTCAAATTTCAAATTTCAAATTTCAAATTTCAAATTTCAAATTTCAAATTTCAAATTCAAATTATTTCAAATTTCAAATTTCAAATTTCAAATTTCTTTAATTTTATTTAATTTAATTTAAAATCCCTCAGTCCAGGCCAGACAATTCAAACAACCAGGTTTTTAAGTCCCGGCGATATTTGTGCCCAGGAGGTGAAATTTTTTTTCAACCCAAATGTATAAATAGACACCAGAATGAGATTCGGGGTTGAATTTCGTCCTTCAAAATGGTGTTTTTAATAGATTTTAAATTCAAGATTTTTTTTGGTGTGCGGGGAAGTAAATTCCTGATGCCGGAGTCAGGGATTTTTGTGCCCAGGAGGTGAATGTTTTTTTTTACGAAAATCTAAAAACGGATACCAGAATGAGATTCGGGGTTGAATTTCATCCTTAAAAATGGTGTTTTCATAGCTTTTAAAAATCAAGATTTTTTTGGTGTCCGGGGAAGAAAATTCCTGATGCCAGGGTCAGGGATTTTTGTGCCCAGGAGGTGAATATTTTTTTTGACCCAAATGTAAAAACGGATGCCAGAATTTGATTTGCGGTTGAATTTTGTCCTTCAAAATGGTGTTTTTCATAGTTTTTAAAAATCAAGATTTTTTTGGTGTCCAGGGAAGATAATTCCTGATGCCGGAGTCAGGGATTTTTGGGCCAAGGAGGTGAATATTTTTTTTGACCCAAATGTAAAAACAGACACCCGAATAGATTCAGGGTTGAATTTTGTCCTTAAAAATTGTGTTTTTCATAATTTTTAAAAATCAAGATTTTGTTGGGAAGAAAATGCCTGATGCCGGAGTCAGGGATTTTTGTGCCCAGGAGGTGAAATTATTTTCCACCCAAATGTAAAAACGCACACCAGAATGAAATTCGGGCTTGAATTTCATTCTTAAAAATGATGTTTTTCATAGCTTTTAAAAATCAAGAATTTTTTGGTGTCCGGGGAAGAAAATTCCTGATGCCGGAGTCAGGGATTTTTGTGCCCAGGAGGTGAATTTTTTTTCCACCCAAATGTAAAAACGCACACTAGAATGAGATTCGGGGTTGAATTTCATTCTTCAAAATGGTGTTTTTCATAGCTTTTGAAAATTAAGAATTTTTTGGTGTCCGGGGAAGAAAATTCCTAATACCGAAGGCAAGGCAAGGCAAGGCAAATTTCAAATTTCAAATTTCAAATTTCATATTTCAAATTATTTCAAATTATTTCAAATTATTTCAAATATCAAATTTCAAATTTCAAATTTCAAATTTCAAATTTCAAATTTCAAATTTCAAATTTCAAATTATTTCAAATTTCAAATTTCAAATTTCTTTAATTTAATTTAATTTAATTTAAAATCCCTCAGTCCTGGCCAGACAATTCAAACAACCAGGTTTTCAACTCCCGGCGATTTTTGTGCCCAGGAGGTTAAATTTTTTTTCAACCCAAATGTAAAAACGGATGCCAGAATTAGATTTGGGGTTGCTCTTTGTCCTTAAAAATGTCATTTTTCATAGCTTTTAAAAATCAAGATTTTTTTGGTGTCTGGGTAAGGAAATTCCTTATGCCGATTTTTGTGCCCAGGAGGTGAAAAAAAATTTCTGACTCAAATCTAAAAACGGACACCAGAATGAGATTCGGGGTTGCTTTTTGTCCTTAAAAATGTCATTTTTCATAGCATTTAAAAATCAAGATTTTTTTGGTGTGCGGGGAAGAAAATTCCTGATGCCGGGGTCAGGGATTTTTGTGCCCAGGAGGTGAAATTTTTTTCCCACCCAAATCTAAAAACGGACACCAGAATGAGATTCGGGGTTGAATTTCATTCTCAAAAATGGTGTTTTTCATTGCTTTTAAAAATCAAGATTTTTTTGGTGTCCGGGGAAGAAAATTCCTTATGCCAGGGTCAGGGATTTTTGTGCCCAGGAGGTGAATATTTTTTTTCACCCAAATGTAAAAACGGATGCCAGAATTAGATTTGCGGTTGAATTTCGTCCTTCAAAATGGTGTTTTTCATAGTTTTTAAAAATGAAGATTTTTTTGGTGTCCAGGGAAGAAAATTCCTGATGCCGGAGTCAGGGATTTTTGGGCCCAGGAGGTGAAAAATTTTTTTTGACTCAAATGTAAAAACAGACACCCGAATAGATTCAGGGTTGAATTTTGTCCTTAAAAATGGTGTTTTTCATCATTTTTAAAAATCAAGATTTGTTGGGAAGAAAATGCTTATGCCGGAGTCAGGGATTTTTGTGCCCAGGAGGTGAAATTTTTTTTTCCACCCAAATTTATAAACAGACGCCAGAATGAGATTCGGGGTTGAATTTCATTCTCAAAAATGGTGTTTTTCATAGCTTTTAAAAATCAAGATTTATTTCATGTCCGGGGAAGAAAATTCCTGATGCTGGGGTCAGGGATTTTTGTGCCCAGGAGGTGAAATATTTTTATTGACTCAAATGTAAAAACTGACACCAGAATGAAATTCGGGGTTGAATTTCTTCCTTAAAAATGGTGTTTTTCATAGTTTATAAAAATAGATTTTTTTGGTGTCCGGGGAAGAAAATTCCTGATGCCAGGGTCAGGGATTTTTGTGCCCAGGAGGTGAAATTACTTTCCACCCAAATGTAAAAACGCACACCAGAATGAAATTCGGGCTTGAATTTCATTCTTAAAAATGATGTTTTTCATAGCTTTTAAAAATCAAGATTTTTTTGGTGTCCGGGAAAGAAAATTCCTGATGCCGGAGTCAGGGATTTTTGTGCCCAGGAGGTGAAATTTTTTTCTCCACCCAAATGTAAAAACAGACACCAGAATGAGATTCGGGGTTGAATTTCTTCCTTAAAAATGGTGTTAATCATAATTTTTAAAAATCAAGATTTTGTTGGGAATAAAATTCCTGATGCCGGAGTCAGGGATTTTTGTGCCCAGGAGGTGAAATTTTTTTCCACCCAAATGTAAAAACGCACACTAGAATGAGATTCGGGGTTGAATTCCATTCTTAAAAATAGTGTTTTTCGTAGCTTTTAAAAATTAAGAATTTTTTGGTGTATGGGGAAGAAAATTCCTAATGCCGAAGGCAAGGCAAGGCAAGGCAAATTTCAAATTTCAAATTTCAAATTTCAAATTTCAAATTTCAAATTTCAAATTTCAAATTATTTCAAATTATTTCAAATTATTTCAAATATCAAATTTCAAATTTCAAATTTCAAATTTCAAATTTCTTTAATTTTATTTAATTTAATTTAAAATCCCAAAGTCCAGGCCAGACAATTCAAAAAACTAGGTTTTTAAGTCCCGGCGATTTTTGTGCCCAGGAGGTGAAATTTTTTTTCCACCCAAATGTATAAATAGACACCAGAATGAGATTCGGGGTTGAATTTCATCCTTCAAAATGGTGTTTTTCATAGATTTTAAATTCAAGATTTTTTTGGTGTGCGGGGAAGAAAATTCCTGATGCCGGAGTCAGGGACTTTTGTGGCCAGGAGGTGAAATTTTTTTCCACCCAAATGTAAAAACGCACACCAGAATGAAATTCGGGCTTGAATTTCATTCTTAAAAATGATGTTTTTCATAGCTTTTAAAAATCAAGAATTTTTTGGTGTCCGGGGAAGAAAATTCCTGATGCCGGAGTCAGGGATTTTTGTGCCCAGGACGTGAAATTTTTTTTCCACCCAAATATAAAAACGGACACCAGAATGAGATTCGGGGTTGAATTTCTTCCTTAAAAATGGTGTTTATCATAATTTTTAAAAATCAAGATTTTGTTGGGAAGAAACTTCCTGATGCCGGAGTAAGGGATTTTTGTGCCCAGGAGGTGAAATTTTTTTCCACCCAAATGTAAAAACGCATACTAGAATGAGATTCGGGGTTGAATTTCATTCTTCAAAATGGTGTTTTTCATAGCTTTTAAAAATTAAGAATTTTTTGGTGTATGGGGAAGAAAATTCCTGATGCCGGAGTCAGGGATTTTTGTGCCCAGGAGGTGAAATTTTTTTTCCACCCAAATGTAAAAACGGACACCAGAATGAGATTCGGGGTTGAATTTGTTCCTTAAAAATGGTGTTTTTCATAGTTTATAAAAATCAAGATTTTTTTGGTGTCCGGGGAAGAAAATTCCTGATGCCAGGGTCAGGGATTTTTGTGCCCAGGAGGTGAATATTTTTTTTGACCCAAATGTAAAAACGGATGCCAGAATTAGATTTGGGGTTGCTCTTTGTCCTTAAAAATGTCATTTTTCATAGCTTTTAAAAATCAAGATTTTTTTGGTGTCTGGGTAAGGAAATTCCTTATGCCGATTTTTGTGCCCAGGAGGTGAAAAAAAATTTCTGACTCAAATCTAAAAACGGACACCAGAATGAGATTCGGGGTTGCTTTTTGTCCTTAAAAATGTCATTTTTCATAGCATTTAAAAATCAAGATTTTTTTGGTGTGCGGGGAAGAAAATTCCTGATGCCGGGGTCAGGGATTTTTGTGCCCAGGAGGTGAAATTTTTTTCCCACCCAAATCTAAAAACGGACACCAGAATGAGATTCGGGGTTGAATTTCATTCTCAAAAATGGTGTTTTTCATTGCTTTTAAAAATCAAGATTTTTTTGGTGTCCGGGGAAGAAAATTCCTTATGCCAGGGTCAGGGATTTTTGTGCCCAGGAGGTGAATATTTTTTTTGACCCAAATGTAAAAACGGATGCCAGAATTAGATTTGCGGTTGAATTTCGTCCTTCAAAATGGTGTTTTTCATAGTTTTTAAAAATGAAGATTTTTTTGGTGTCCAGGGAAGAAAATTCCTGATGCCGGAGTCAGGGATTTTTGGGCCCAGGAGGTGAAAAAATTTTTTTGACTCAAATGTAAAAACAGACACCCGAATAGATTCAGGGTTGAATTTTGTCCTTAAAAATGGTGTTTTTCATCATTTTTAAAAATCAAGATTTGTTGGGAAGAAAATGCTTATGCCAGAGTCAGGGATTTTTGTGCCCAGGAGGTGAAATTTTTTTTTCCACCCAAATTTATAAACAGACGCCAGAATGAGATTCGGGGTTGAATTTCATTCTCAAAAATGGTGTTTTTCATAGCTTTTAAAAATCAAGATTTATTTCATGTCCGGGGAAGAAAATTCCTGATGCTGGGGTCAGGGATTTTTGTGCCCAGGAGGTGAAATTTTTTTATTGACTCAAATGTAAAAACTGACACCAGAATGAAATTCGGGGTTGAATTTCTTCCTTAAAAATGGTGTTTTTCATAGTTTATAAAAATAGATTTTTTTGGTGTCCGGGGAAGAAAATTCCTGATGCCAGGGTCAGGGATTTTTGTGCCCAGGAGGTGAAATTACTTTCCACCCAAATGTAAAAACAGACACCAGAATGAGATTCGGGGTTGAATTTCTTCCTTAAAAATGGTGTTAATCATAATTTTTAAAAATCAAGATTTTGTTGGGAATAAAATTCCTGATGCCGGAGTCAGGGATTTTTGTGCCCAGGAGGTGAAATTTTTTTCCACCCAAATGTAAAAACGCACACTAGAATGAGATTCGGGGTTGAATTTCATTCTTAAAAATAGTGTTTTTCGTAGCTTTTAAAAATTAAGAATTTTTTGGTGTATGGGGAAGAAAATTCCTAATGCCGAAGGCAAGGCAAGGCAAGGCAAATTTCAAATTTCAAATTTCAAATTTCAAATTTCAAATTTCAAATTTCAAATTTCAAATTTCAAATTTCAAATTTCAAATTTCAAATTTCAAATTTCAAATTATTTCAAATTATTTCAAATATCAAATTTCAAATTTCAAATTTCAAATTTCAAATTTCTTTAATTTTATTTAATTTAATTTAAAATCCCAAAGTCCAGGCCAGACAATTCAAAAAACCAGGTTTTTAAGTCCCGGCGATTTTTGTGCCCAGGAGGTGAAATTTTTTTTCCACCCAAATGTATAAATAGACACCAGAATGAGATTCGGGGTT
Source organism: Vipera ursinii (assembly GCF_947247035.1). NCBI lineage: Eukaryota > Metazoa > Chordata > Lepidosauria > Squamata > Viperidae > Vipera > Vipera ursinii. The sequence goes on along the minus strand of NC_139513.1, from coordinate 163,910,672 downwards.
GAATTTCATCCTTCAAAATGGTGTTTTTCATAGATTTTAAATTCAAGATTTTTTTGGTGTGCGGGGAAGAAAATTCCTGATGCCGGAGTAAGGGATTTTTGTGCCCAGGAGGTGAAATTTTTTTCCACCCAAATGTAAAAACGCACACTAGAATGAGATTCGGGGTTGAATTTCATTCTTCAAAATGGTGTTTTTCATAGCTTTTGAAAATTAAGAATTTTTTGGTGTCCGGGGAAGAAAATTCCTAATACCGAAGGCAAGGCAAGGCAAGGCAAAGCAAGGCAAGGCAAGGCAAATTTCAAATTTCAAATTTCAAATTTCAAATTTCAAATTTCAAATTTCAAATTTCAAATTTCAAATTTCAAATTTCAAATTTCAAATTTCAAATTATTTCAAATTATTTCAAATTATTTCAAATATCAAATTTCAAATTTCAAATTTCAAATTTCAAATTTCTTTAATTTTATTTAATTTAATTTAAAATCCCAAAGTCCAGGCCAGACAATTCAAAAAACTAGGTTTTTAAGTCCCGGCGATTTTTGTGCCCAGGAGATGAAATTTTTTTTCCACCCAAATGTATAAATAGACACCAGAATGAGATTCGGGGTTGAATTTCGTCCTTCAAAATGGTGTTTTTCATAGATTTTAAATTCAAGATTTTTTTGGTGTGCGGGGAAGAAAATTCCTGATGCCGGAGTCAGGGACTTTTGTGCCCAGGAGGTGAAATTATTTTCCACCCAAATGTAAAAACGCACACCAGAATGAAATTCGGGCTTGAATTTCATTCTTAAAAATGATGTTTTTCATAGCTTTTAAAAATCAAGAATTTTTTGGTGTCCGGGGAAGAAAATTCCTGATGCCGGAGTCAGGGATTTTTGTGCCCAGGAGGTGAAATTTTTTTCCACCCAAATGTAAAAACGCACACTAGAATGAGATTCGGGGTTGAATTTCATTCTTCAAAATGGTGTTTTTCATAGGTTTTAAAAATTAAGAATTTTTTGGTGTCCGGGGAAGAAAATTCCTAATGCCGAAGGCAAGGCAAGGCAAGGCAAAGCAAGGCAAGGCAAATTTCAAATTTCAAATTTCAAATTTCAAATTTCAAATTTCAAATTTCAAATTTCAAATTTCAAATTCAAATTATTTCAAATTTCAAATTTCAAATTTCAAATTTCTTTAATTTTATTTAATTTAATTTAAAATCCCTCAGTCCAGGCCAGACAATTCAAACAACCAGGTTTTTAAGTCCCGGCGATATTTGTGCCCAGGAGGTGAAATTTTTTTTCAACCCAAATGTATAAATAGACACCAGAATGAGATTCGGGGTTGAATTTCGTCCTTCAAAATGGTGTTTTTAATAGATTTTAAATTCAAGATTTTTTTTGGTGTGCGGGGAAGTAAATTCCTGATGCCGGAGTCAGGGATTTTTGTGCCCAGGAGGTGAATGTTTTTTTTTACGAAAATCTAAAAACGGATACCAGAATGAGATTCGGGGTTGAATTTCATCCTTAAAAATGGTGTTTTCATAGCTTTTAAAAATCAAGATTTTTTTGGTGTCCGGGGAAGAAAATTCCTGATGCCAGGGTCAGGGATTTTTGTGCCCAGGAGGTGAATATTTTTTTTGACCCAAATGTAAAAACGGATGCCAGAATTTGATTTGCGGTTGAATTTTGTCCTTCAAAATGGTGTTTTTCATAGTTTTTAAAAATCAAGATTTTTTTGGTGTCCAGGGAAGATAATTCCTGATGCCGGAGTCAGGGATTTTTGGGCCAAGGAGGTGAATATTTTTTTTGACCCAAATGTAAAAACAGACACCCGAATAGATTCAGGGTTGAATTTTGTCCTTAAAAATTGTGTTTTTCATAATTTTTAAAAATCAAGATTTTGTTGGGAAGAAAATGCCTGATGCCGGAGTCAGGGATTTTTGTGCCCAGGAGGTGAAATTATTTTCCACCCAAATGTAAAAACGCACACCAGAATGAAATTCGGGCTTGAATTTCATTCTTAAAAATGATGTTTTTCATAGCTTTTAAAAATCAAGAATTTTTTGGTGTCCGGGGAAGAAAATTCCTGATGCCGGAGTCAGGGATTTTTGTGCCCAGGAGGTGAATTTTTTTTCCACCCAAATGTAAAAACGCACACTAGAATGAGATTCGGGGTTGAATTTCATTCTTCAAAATGGTGTTTTTCATAGCTTTTGAAAATTAAGAATTTTTTGGTGTCCGGGGAAGAAAATTCCTAATACCGAAGGCAAGGCAAGGCAAGGCAAATTTCAAATTTCAAATTTCAAATTTCATATTTCAAATTATTTCAAATTATTTCAAATTATTTCAAATATCAAATTTCAAATTTCAAATTTCAAATTTCAAATTTCAAATTTCAAATTTCAAATTTCAAATTATTTCAAATTTCAAATTTCAAATTTCTTTAATTTAATTTAATTTAATTTAAAATCCCTCAGTCCTGGCCAGACAATTCAAACAACCAGGTTTTCAACTCCCGGCGATTTTTGTGCCCAGGAGGTTAAATTTTTTTTCAACCCAAATGTAAAAACGGATGCCAGAATTAGATTTGGGGTTGCTCTTTGTCCTTAAAAATGTCATTTTTCATAGCTTTTAAAAATCAAGATTTTTTTGGTGTCTGGGTAAGGAAATTCCTTATGCCGATTTTTGTGCCCAGGAGGTGAAAAAAAATTTCTGACTCAAATCTAAAAACGGACACCAGAATGAGATTCGGGGTTGCTTTTTGTCCTTAAAAATGTCATTTTTCATAGCATTTAAAAATCAAGATTTTTTTGGTGTGCGGGGAAGAAAATTCCTGATGCCGGGGTCAGGGATTTTTGTGCCCAGGAGGTGAAATTTTTTTCCCACCCAAATCTAAAAACGGACACCAGAATGAGATTCGGGGTTGAATTTCATTCTCAAAAATGGTGTTTTTCATTGCTTTTAAAAATCAAGATTTTTTTGGTGTCCGGGGAAGAAAATTCCTTATGCCAGGGTCAGGGATTTTTGTGCCCAGGAGGTGAATATTTTTTTTCACCCAAATGTAAAAACGGATGCCAGAATTAGATTTGCGGTTGAATTTCGTCCTTCAAAATGGTGTTTTTCATAGTTTTTAAAAATGAAGATTTTTTTGGTGTCCAGGGAAGAAAATTCCTGATGCCGGAGTCAGGGATTTTTGGGCCCAGGAGGTGAAAAAATTTTTTTGACTCAAATGTAAAAACAGACACCCGAATAGATTCAGGGTTGAATTTTGTCCTTAAAAATGGTGTTTTTCATCATTTTTAAAAATCAAGATTTGTTGGGAAGAAAATGCTTATGCCGGAGTCAGGGATTTTTGTGCCCAGGAGGTGAAATTTTTTTTTCCACCCAAATTTATAAACAGACGCCAGAATGAGATTCGGGGTTGAATTTCATTCTCAAAAATGGTGTTTTTCATAGCTTTTAAAAATCAAGATTTATTTCATGTCCGGGGAAGAAAATTCCTGATGCTGGGGTCAGGGATTTTTGTGCCCAGGAGGTGAAATATTTTTATTGACTCAAATGTAAAAACTGACACCAGAATGAAATTCGGGGTTGAATTTCTTCCTTAAAAATGGTGTTTTTCATAGTTTATAAAAATAGATTTTTTTGGTGTCCGGGGAAGAAAATTCCTGATGCCAGGGTCAGGGATTTTTGTGCCCAGGAGGTGAAATTACTTTCCACCCAAATGTAAAAACGCACACCAGAATGAAATTCGGGCTTGAATTTCATTCTTAAAAATGATGTTTTTCATAGCTTTTAAAAATCAAGATTTTTTTGGTGTCCGGGAAAGAAAATTCCTGATGCCGGAGTCAGGGATTTTTGTGCCCAGGAGGTGAAATTTTTTTCTCCACCCAAATGTAAAAACAGACACCAGAATGAGATTCGGGGTTGAATTTCTTCCTTAAAAATGGTGTTAATCATAATTTTTAAAAATCAAGATTTTGTTGGGAATAAAATTCCTGATGCCGGAGTCAGGGATTTTTGTGCCCAGGAGGTGAAATTTTTTTCCACCCAAATGTAAAAACGCACACTAGAATGAGATTCGGGGTTGAATTCCATTCTTAAAAATAGTGTTTTTCGTAGCTTTTAAAAATTAAGAATTTTTTGGTGTATGGGGAAGAAAATTCCTAATGCCGAAGGCAAGGCAAGGCAAGGCAAATTTCAAATTTCAAATTTCAAATTTCAAATTTCAAATTTCAAATTTCAAATTTCAAATTATTTCAAATTATTTCAAATTATTTCAAATATCAAATTTCAAATTTCAAATTTCAAATTTCAAATTTCTTTAATTTTATTTAATTTAATTTAAAATCCCAAAGTCCAGGCCAGACAATTCAAAAAACTAGGTTTTTAAGTCCCGGCGATTTTTGTGCCCAGGAGGTGAAATTTTTTTTCCACCCAAATGTATAAATAGACACCAGAATGAGATTCGGGGTTGAATTTCATCCTTCAAAATGGTGTTTTTCATAGATTTTAAATTCAAGATTTTTTTGGTGTGCGGGGAAGAAAATTCCTGATGCCGGAGTCAGGGACTTTTGTGGCCAGGAGGTGAAATTTTTTTCCACCCAAATGTAAAAACGCACACCAGAATGAAATTCGGGCTTGAATTTCATTCTTAAAAATGATGTTTTTCATAGCTTTTAAAAATCAAGAATTTTTTGGTGTCCGGGGAAGAAAATTCCTGATGCCGGAGTCAGGGATTTTTGTGCCCAGGACGTGAAATTTTTTTTCCACCCAAATATAAAAACGGACACCAGAATGAGATTCGGGGTTGAATTTCTTCCTTAAAAATGGTGTTTATCATAATTTTTAAAAATCAAGATTTTGTTGGGAAGAAACTTCCTGATGCCGGAGTAAGGGATTTTTGTGCCCAGGAGGTGAAATTTTTTTCCACCCAAATGTAAAAACGCATACTAGAATGAGATTCGGGGTTGAATTTCATTCTTCAAAATGGTGTTTTTCATAGCTTTTAAAAATTAAGAATTTTTTGGTGTATGGGGAAGAAAATTCCTGATGCCGGAGTCAGGGATTTTTGTGCCCAGGAGGTGAAATTTTTTTTCCACCCAAATGTAAAAACGGACACCAGAATGAGATTCGGGGTTGAATTTGTTCCTTAAAAATGGTGTTTTTCATAGTTTATAAAAATCAAGATTTTTTTGGTGTCCGGGGAAGAAAATTCCTGATGCCAGGGTCAGGGATTTTTGTGCCCAGGAGGTGAATATTTTTTTTGACCCAAATGTAAAAACGGATGCCAGAATTAGATTTGGGGTTGCTCTTTGTCCTTAAAAATGTCATTTTTCATAGCTTTTAAAAATCAAGATTTTTTTGGTGTCTGGGTAAGGAAATTCCTTATGCCGATTTTTGTGCCCAGGAGGTGAAAAAAAATTTCTGACTCAAATCTAAAAACGGACACCAGAATGAGATTCGGGGTTGCTTTTTGTCCTTAAAAATGTCATTTTTCATAGCATTTAAAAATCAAGATTTTTTTGGTGTGCGGGGAAGAAAATTCCTGATGCCGGGGTCAGGGATTTTTGTGCCCAGGAGGTGAAATTTTTTTCCCACCCAAATCTAAAAACGGACACCAGAATGAGATTCGGGGTTGAATTTCATTCTCAAAAATGGTGTTTTTCATTGCTTTTAAAAATCAAGATTTTTTTGGTGTCCGGGGAAGAAAATTCCTTATGCCAGGGTCAGGGATTTTTGTGCCCAGGAGGTGAATATTTTTTTTGACCCAAATGTAAAAACGGATGCCAGAATTAGATTTGCGGTTGAATTTCGTCCTTCAAAATGGTGTTTTTCATAGTTTTTAAAAATGAAGATTTTTTTGGTGTCCAGGGAAGAAAATTCCTGATGCCGGAGTCAGGGATTTTTGGGCCCAGGAGGTGAAAAAATTTTTTTGACTCAAATGTAAAAACAGACACCCGAATAGATTCAGGGTTGAATTTTGTCCTTAAAAATGGTGTTTTTCATCATTTTTAAAAATCAAGATTTGTTGGGAAGAAAATGCTTATGCCAGAGTCAGGGATTTTTGTGCCCAGGAGGTGAAATTTTTTTTTCCACCCAAATTTATAAACAGACGCCAGAATGAGATTCGGGGTTGAATTTCATTCTCAAAAATGGTGTTTTTCATAGCTTTTAAAAATCAAGATTTATTTCATGTCCGGGGAAGAAAATTCCTGATGCTGGGGTCAGGGATTTTTGTGCCCAGGAGGTGAAATTTTTTTATTGACTCAAATGTAAAAACTGACACCAGAATGAAATTCGGGGTTGAATTTCTTCCTTAAAAATGGTGTTTTTCATAGTTTATAAAAATAGATTTTTTTGGTGTCCGGGGAAGAAAATTCCTGATGCCAGGGTCAGGGATTTTTGTGCCCAGGAGGTGAAATTACTTTCCACCCAAATGTAAAAACGCACACCAGAATGAAATTCGGGCTTGAATTTCATTCTTAAAAATGATGTTTTTCATAGCTTTTAAAAATCAAGATTTTTTTGGTGTCCGGGAAAGAAAATTCCTGATGCCGGAGTCAGGGATTTTTGTGCCCAGGAGGTGAAATTTTTTTCTCCACCCAAATGTAAAAACAGACACCAGAATGAGATTCGGGGTTGAATTTCTTCCTTAAAAATGGTGTTAATCATAATTTTTAAAAATCAAGATTTTGTTGGGAATAAAATTCCTGATGCCGGAGTCAGGGATTTTTGTGCCCAGGAGGTGAAATTTTTTTCCACCCAAATGTAAAAACGCACACTAGAATGAGATTCGGGGTTGAATTTCATTCTTAAAAATAGTGTTTTTCGTAGCTTTTAAAAATTAAGAATTTTTTGGTGTATGGGGAAGAAAATTCCTAATGCCGAAGGCAAGGCAAGGCAAGGCAAATTTCAAATTTCAAATTTCAAATTTCAAATTTCAAATTTCAAATTTCAAATTTCAAATTTCAAATTTCAAATTTCAAATTTCAAATTTCAAATTTCAAATTTCAAATTATTTCAAATTATTTCAAATATCAAATTTCAAATTTCAAATTTCAAATTTCAAATTTCTTTAATTTTATTTAATTTAATTTAAAATCCCAAAGTCCAGGCCAGACAATTCAAAAAACCAGGTTTTTAAGTCCCGGCGATTTTTGTGCCCAGGAGGTGAAATTTTTTTTCCACCCAAATGTATAAATAGACACCAGAATGAGATTCGGGGTTGAATTTCATCCTTCAAAATGGTGTTTTTCATAGATTTTAAATTCAAGATTTTTTTGGTGTGCGGGGAAGAAAATTCCTGATGCCGGAGTAAGGGATTTTTGTGCCCAGGAGGTGAAATTTTTTTCCACCCAAATGTAAAAACGCACACTAGAATGAGATTCGGGGTTGAATTTCATTCTTCAAAATGGTGTTTTTCATAGCTTTTGAAAATTAAGAATTTTTTGGTGTCCGGGGAAGAAAATTCCTAATACCGAAGGCAAGGCAAGGCAAGGCAAAGCAAGGCAAGGCAAGGCAAATTTCAAATTTCAAATTTCAAATTTCAAATTTCAAATTTCAAATTTCAAATTTCAAATTTCAAATTTCAAATTTCAAATTTCAAATTATTTCAAATTATTTCAAATTATTTCAAATATCAAATTTCAAATTTCAAATTTCAAATTTCAAATTTCTTTAATTTTATTTAATTTAATTTAAAATCCCAAAGTCCAGGCCAGACAATTCAAAAAACTAGGTTTTTAAGTCCCGGCGATTTTTGTGCCCAGGAGATGAAATTTTTTTTCCACCCAAATGTATAAATAGACACCAGAATGAGATTCGGGGTTGAATTTCGTCCTTCAAAATGGTGTTTTTCATAGATTTTAAATTCAAGATTTTTTTGGTGTGCGGGGAAGAAAATTCCTGATGCCGGAGTCAGGGACTTTTGTGCCCAGGAGGTGAAATTATTTTCCACCCAAATGTAAAAACGCACACCAGAATGAAATTCGGGCTTGAATTTCATTCTTAAAAATGATGTTTTTCATAGCTTTTAAAAATCAAGAATTTTTTGGTGTCCGGGGAAGAAAATTCCTGATGCCGGAGTCAGGGATTTTTGTGCCCAGGAGGTGAAATTTTTTTCCACCCAAATGTAAAAACGCACACTAGAATGAGATTCGGGGTTGAATTTCATTCTTCAAAATGGTGTTTTTCATAGGTTTTAAAAATTAAGAATTTTTTGGTGTCCGGGGAAGAAAATTCCTAATGCCGAAGGCAAGGCAAGGCAAGGCAAAGCAAGGCAAGGCAAATTTCAAATTTCAAATTTCAAATTTCAAATTTCAAATTTCAAATTTCAAATTTCAAATTTCAAATTCAAATTATTTCAAATTTCAAATTTCAAATTTCAAATTTCTTTAATTTTATTTAATTTAATTTAAAATCCCTCAGTCCAGGCCAGACAATTCAAACAACCAGGTTTTTAAGTCCCGGCGATATTTGTGCCCAGGAGGTGAAATTTTTTTTCAACCCAAATGTATAAATAGACACCAGAATGAGATTCGGGGTTGAATTTCGTCCTTCAAAATGGTGTTTTTAATAGATTTTAAATTCAAGATTTTTTTTGGTGTGCGGGGAAGTAAATTCCTGATGCCGGAGTCAGGGATTTTTGTGCCCAGGAGGTGAATGTTTTTTTTTACGAAAATCTAAAAACGGATACCAGAATGAGATTCGGGGTTGAATTTCATCCTTAAAAATGGTGTTTTCATAGCTTTTAAAAATCAAGATTTTTTTGGTGTCCGGGGAAGAAAATTCCTGATGCCAGGGTCAGGGATTTTTGTGCCCAGGAGGTGAATATTTTTTTTGACCCAAATGTAAAAACGGATGCCAGAATTTGATTTGCGGTTGAATTTTGTCCTTCAAAATGGTGTTTTTCATAGTTTTTAAAAATCAAGATTTTTTTGGTGTCCAGGGAAGATAATTCCTGATGCCGGAGTCAGGGATTTTTGGGCCAAGGAGGTGAATATTTTTTTTGACCCAAATGTAAAAACAGACACCCGAATAGATTCAGGGTTGAATTTTGTCCTTAAAAATTGTGTTTTTCATAATTTTTAAAAATCAAGATTTTGTTGGGAAGAAAATGCCTGATGCCGGAGTCAGGGATTTTTGTGCCCAGGAGGTGAAATTATTTTCCACCCAAATGTAAAAACGCACACCAGAATGAAATTCGGGCTTGAATTTCATTCTTAAAAATGATGTTTTTCATAGCTTTTAAAAATCAAGAATTTTTTGGTGTCCGGGGAAGAAAATTCCTGATGCCGGAGTCAGGGATTTTTGTGCCCAGGAGGTGAATTTTTTTTCCACCCAAATGTAAAAACGCACACTAGAATGAGATTCGGGGTTGAATTTCATTCTTCAAAATGGTGTTTTTCATAGCTTTTGAAAATTAAGAATTTTTTGGTGTCCGGGGAAGAAAATTCCTAATACCGAAGGCAAGGCAAGGCAAGGCAAATTTCAAATTTCAAATTTCAAATTTCATATTTCAAATTATTTCAAATTATTTCAAATTATTTCAAATATCAAATTTCAAATTTCAAATTTCAAATTTCAAATTTCAAATTTCAAATTTCAAATTTCAAATTATTTCAAATTTCAAATTTCAAATTTCTTTAATTTAATTTAATTTAATTTAAAATCCCTCAGTCCTGGCCAGACAATTCAAACAACCAGGTTTTCAACTCCCGGCGATTTTTGTGCCCAGGAGGTTAAATTTTTTTTCAACCCAAATGTAAAAACGGATGCCAGAATTAGATTTGGGGTTGCTCTTTGTCCTTAAAAATGTCATTTTTCATAGCTTTTAAAAATCAAGATTTTTTTGGTGTCTGGGTAAGGAAATTCCTTATGCCGATTTTTGTGCCCAGGAGGTGAAAAAAAATTTCTGACTCAAATCTAAAAACGGACACCAGAATGAGATTCGGGGTTGCTTTTTGTCCTTAAAAATGTCATTTTTCATAGCATTTAAAAATCAAGATTTTTTTGGTGTGCGGGGAAGAAAATTCCTGATGCCGGGGTCAGGGATTTTTGTGCCCAGGAGGTGAAATTTTTTTCCCACCCAAATCTAAAAACGGACACCAGAATGAGATTCGGGGTTGAATTTCATTCTCAAAAATGGTGTTTTTCATTGCTTTTAAAAATCAAGATTTTTTTGGTGTCCGGGGAAGAAAATTCCTTATGCCAGGGTCAGGGATTTTTGTGCCCAGGAGGTGAATATTTTTTTTCACCCAAATGTAAAAACGGATGCCAGAATTAGATTTGCGGTTGAATTTCGTCCTTCAAAATGGTGTTTTTCATAGTTTTTAAAAATGAAGATTTTTTTGGTGTCCAGGGAAGAAAATTCCTGATGCCGGAGTCAGGGATTTTTGGGCCCAGGAGGTGAAAAAATTTTTTTGACTCAAATGTAAAAACAGACACCCGAATAGATTCAGGGTTGAATTTTGTCCTTAAAAATGGTGTTTTTCATCATTTTTAAAAATCAAGATTTGTTGGGAAGAAAATGCTTATGCCGGAGTCAGGGATTTTTGTGCCCAGGAGGTGAAATTTTTTTTTCCACCCAAATTTATAAACAGACGCCAGAATGAGATTCGGGGTTGAATTTCATTCTCAAAAATGGTGTTTTTCATAGCTTTTAAAAATCAAGATTTATTTCATGTCCGGGGAAGAAAATTCCTGATGCTGGGGTCAGGGATTTTTGTGCCCAGGAGGTGAAATATTTTTATTGACTCAAATGTAAAAACTGACACCAGAATGAAATTCGGGGTTGAATTTCTTCCTTAAAAATGGTGTTTTTCATAGTTTATAAAAATAGATTTTTTTGGTGTCCGGGGAAGAAAATTCCTGATGCCAGGGTCAGGGATTTTTGTGCCCAGGAGGTGAAATTACTTTCCACCCAAATGTAAAAACGCACACCAGAATGAAATTCGGGCTTGAATTTCATTCTTAAAAATGATGTTTTTCATAGCTTTTAAAAATCAAGATTTTTTTGGTGTCCGGGAAAGAAAATTCCTGATGCCGGAGTCAGGGATTTTTGTGCCCAGGAGGTGAAATTTTTTTCTCCACCCAAATGTAAAAACAGACACCAGAATGAGATTCGGGGTTGAATTTCTTCCTTAAAAATGGTGTTAATCATAATTTTTAAAAATCAAGATTTTGTTGGGAATAAAATTCCTGATGCCGGAGTCAGGGATTTTTGTGCCCAGGAGGTGAAATTTTTTTCCACCCAAATGTAAAAACGCACACTAGAATGAGATTCGGGGTTGAATTCCATTCTTAAAAATAGTGTTTTTCGTAGCTTTTAAAAATTAAGAATTTTTTGGTGTATGGGGAAGAAAATTCCTAATGCCGAAGGCAAGGCAAGGCAAGGCAAATTTCAAATTTCAAATTTCAAATTTCAAATTTCAAATTTCAAATTTCAAATTTCAAATTATTTCAAATTATTTCAAATTATTTCAAATATCAAATTTCAAATTTCAAATTTCAAATTTCAAATTTCTTTAATTTTATTTAATTTAATTTAAAATCCCAAAGTCCAGGCCAGACAATTCAAAAAACTAGGTTTTTAAGTCCCGGCGATTTTTGTGCCCAGGAGGTGAAATTTTTTTTCCACCCAAATGTATAAATAGACACCAGAATGAGATTCGGGGTTGAATTTCATCCTTCAAAATGGTGTTTTTCATAGATTTTAAATTCAAGATTTTTTTGGTGTGCGGGGAAGAAAATTCCTGATGCCGGAGTCAGGGACTTTTGTGGCCAGGAGGTGAAATTTTTTTCCACCCAAATGTAAAAACGCACACCAGAATGAAATTCGGGCTTGAATTTCATTCTTAAAAATGATGTTTTTCATAGCTTTTAAAAATCAAGAATTTTTTGGTGTCCGGGGAAGAAAATTCCTGATGCCGGAGTCAGGGATTTTTGTGCCCAGGACGTGAAATTTTTTTTCCACCCAAATATAAAAACGGACACCAGAATGAGATTCGGGGTTGAATTTCTTCCTTAAAAATGGTGTTTATCATAATTTTTAAAAATCAAGATTTTGTTGGGAAGAAACTTCCTGATGCCGGAGTAAGGGATTTTTGTGCCCAGGAGGTGAAATTTTTTTCCACCCAAATGTAAAAACGCATACTAGAATGAGATTCGGGGTTGAATTTCATTCTTCAAAATGGTGTTTTTCATAGCTTTTAAAAATTAAGAATTTTTTGGTGTATGGGGAAGAAAATTCCTGATGCCGGAGTCAGGGATTTTTGTGCCCAGGAGGTGAAATTTTTTTTCCACCCAAATGTAAAAACGGACACCAGAATGAGATTCGGGGTTGAATTTGTTCCTTAAAAATGGTGTTTTTCATAGTTTATAAAAATCAAGATTTTTTTGGTGTCCGGGGAAGAAAATTCCTGATGCCAGGGTCAGGGATTTTTGTGCCCAGGAGGTGAATATTTTTTTTGACCCAAATGTAAAAACGGATGCCAGAATTAGATTTGGGGTTGCTCTTTGTCCTTAAAAATGTCATTTTTCATAGCTTTTAAAAATCAAGATTTTTTTGGTGTCTGGGTAAGGAAATTCCTTATGCCGATTTTTGTGCCCAGGAGGTGAAAAAAAATTTCTGACTCAAATCTAAAAACGGACACCAGAATGAGATTCGGGGTTGCTTTTTGTCCTTAAAAATGTCATTTTTCATAGCATTTAAAAATCAAGATTTTTTTGGTGTGCGGGGAAGAAAATTCCTGATGCCGGGGTCAGGGATTTTTGTGCCCAGGAGGTGAAATTTTTTTCCCACCCAAATCTAAAAACGGACACCAGAATGAGATTCGGGGTTGAATTTCATTCTCAAAAATGGTGTTTTTCATTGCTTTTAAAAATCAAGATTTTTTTGGTGTCCGGGGAAGAAAATTCCTTATGCCAGGGTCAGGGATTTTTGTGCCCAGGAGGTGAATATTTTTTTTGACCCAAATGTAAAAACGGATGCCAGAATTAGATTTGCGGTTGAATTTCGTCCTTCAAAATGGTGTTTTTCATAGTTTTTAAAAATGAAGATTTTTTTGGTGTCCAGGGAAGAAAATTCCTGATGCCGGAGTCAGGGATTTTTGGGCCCAGGAGGTGAAAAAATTTTTTTGACTCAAATGTAAAAACAGACACCCGAATAGATTCAGGGTTGAATTTTGTCCTTAAAAATGGTGTTTTTCATCATTTTTAAAAATCAAGATTTGTTGGGAAGAAAATGCTTATGCCAGAGTCAGGGATTTTTGTGCCCAGGAGGTGAAATTTTTTTTTCCACCCAAATTTATAAACAGACGCCAGAATGAGATTCGGGGTTGAATTTCATTCTCAAAAATGGTGTTTTTCATAGCTTTTAAAAATCAAGATTTATTTCATGTCCGGGGAAGAAAATTCCTGATGCTGGGGTCAGGGATTTTTGTGCCCAGGAGGTGAAATTTTTTTATTGACTCAAATGTAAAAACTGACACCAGAATGAAATTCGGGGTTGAATTTCTTCCTTAAAAATGGTGTTTTTCATAGTTTATAAAAATAGATTTTTTTGGTGTCCGGGGAAGAAAATTCCTGATGCCAGGGTCAGGGATTTTTGTGCCCAGGAGGTGAAATTACTTTCCACCCAAATGTAAAAACGCACACCAGAATGAAATTCGGGCTTGAATTTCATTCTTAAAAATGATGTTTTTCATAGCTTTTAAAAATCAAGATTTTTTTGGTGTCCGGGAAAGAAAATTCCTGATGCCGGAGTCAGGGATTTTTGTGCCCAGGAGGTGAAATTTTTTTCTCCACCCAAATGTAAAAACAGACACCAGAATGAGATTCGGGGTTGAATTTCTTCCTTAAAAATGGTGTTAATCATAATTTTTAAAAATCAAGATTTTGTTGGGAATAAAATTCCTGATGCCGGAGTCAGGGATTTTTGTGCCCAGGAGGTGAAATTTTTTTCCACCCAAATGTAAAAACGCACACTAGAATGAGATTCGGGGTTGAATTTCATTCTTAAAAATAGTGTTTTTCGTAGCTTTTAAAAATTAAGAATTTTTTGGTGTATGGGGAAGAAAATTCCTAATGCCGAAGGCAAGGCAAGGCAAGGCAAATTTCAAATTTCAAATTTCAAATTTCAAATTTCAAATTTCAAATTTCAAATTTCAAATTTCAAATTTCAAATTTCAAATTTCAAATTTCAAATTTCAAATTTCAAATTATTTCAAATTATTTCAAATATCAAATTTCAAATTTCAAATTTCAAATTTCAAATTTCTTTAATTTTATTTAATTTAATTTAAAATCCCAAAGTCCAGGCCAGACAATTCAAAAAACCAGGTTTTTAAGTCCCGGCGATTTTTGTGCCCAGGAGGTGAAATTTTTTTTCCACCCAAATGTATAAATAGACACCAGAATGAGATTCGGGGTTGAATTTCATCCTTCAAAATGGTGTTTTTCATAGATTTTAAATTCAAGATTTTTTTGGTGTGCGGGGAAGAAAATTCCTGATGCCGGAGTCAGGGACTTTTGTGGCCAGGAGGTGAAATTTTTTTCCACCCAAATGTAAAAACGCACACCAGAATGAAATTCGGGCTTGAATTTCATTCTTAAAAATGATGTTTTTCATAGCTTTTAAAAATCAAGAATTTTTTGGTGTCCGGGGAAGAAAATTCCTGATGCCGGAGTCAGGGATTTTTGTGCCCAGGACGTGAAATTTTTTTTCCACCCAAATATAAAAACGGACACCAGAATGAGATTCGGGGTTGAATTTCTTCCTTAAAAATGGTGTTTATCATAATTTTTAAAAATCAAGATTTTGTTGGGAAGAAACTTCCTGATGCCGGAGTAAGGGATTTTTGTGCCCAGGAGGTGAAATTTTTTTCCACCCAAATGTAAAAACGCATACTAGAATGAGATTCGGGGTTGAATTTCATTCTTCAAAATGGTGTTTTTCATAGCTTTTAAAAATTAAGAATTTTTTGGTGTCCGGGGAAGAAAATTCCTAATGCCGAAGGCAAGGCAAGGCAAGGCAAAGCAAGGCAAGGCAAATTTCAAATTTCAAATTTCAAATTTCAAATTTCAAATTTCAAATTTCAAATTTCAAATTTCAAATTTCAAATTATTTCAAATTTCAAATTTCAAATTTCAAATTTCTTTAATTTTATTTAATTTAATTTAAAATCCCTCAGTCCAGGCCAGACAATTCAAACAACCAGGTTTTTAAGTCCCGGCGATTTTTGTGCACAGGAGGTGAATTTTTTTTTCAACCCAAATGTATAAATAGACACCAGAATGAGATTCGGGGTTGAATTTCGTCCTTCAAAATGGTGTTTTTAATAGATTTTAAATTCAAGATTTTTTTGGTGTGCGGGGAAGAAAATTCCTGATGCCGGAGTCAGGGATTTTTGTGCCCAGGAGGTGAATGTTTTTTTTTACTCAAATCCAAAAACGGACACCAGAATGAGATTCGGGCTTGAATTTCGTCCTTCAAAATGGTGTTTTTCAAAGATTTTAAATTCAAGATTTTTTTGGTGTCCGGGGAAGAAAATTCCTGATGCCGGAGTCAGGGACTTTTGTGCCCAGGAGGTGAAATTATTTTCCAACGAAATGTAAAAACGCACACCAGAATGAAATTCGGGCTTGAATTTCATTCTTAAAAATGATGTTTTTCATAGCTTATAAAAATCAAGATTTTTTTGGTGTCCGGGGAAGAAAATTCCTGATGCCAGGGTCAGGGATTTTTGTGCCCAGGAGGTGAATATTTTTTTTGACCCAAATGTAAAAACGGATGCCAGAATTAGATTTGGGGTTGAATTTCCTCCTTCAAAATGGTGTTTTTCATAGTTTTTAAAAATCAAGATTTTTTTGGTGTCCAGGGAAGATAATTCCTGATGCCGGAGTCAGGGATTTTTGGGCCCAGGAGGTGAATTTTTTTTTTTGACTCAAATGTAAAAACGGACACCCGAATAGATTCAGGGTTGAATTTTGTCCTTAAAAATGGTGTTTTTCATAATTTTTAAAAATCAAGATTTTGTTGGGAAGAAAATGACTGATGCCGGAGTCAGGGATTTTTGTGCCCAGGAGGTGAAATTTTTTTTTCCACCCAAATGTAAAAACGGACACCAGAATGAGATTCGGGGTTGAATTTGTTCCTTAAAAATGGTGTTTTTCATAGTTTATAAAAATCAAGATTTTTTTGGTGTCCGGGGAAGAAAATTCCTGATGCCAGGGTCAGGGATTTTTGTGCCCAGGAGGTGAATATTTTTTTTGACCCAAATGTAAAAACGGATGCCAGAATTAGATTTGGGGTTGAATTTCCTCCTTCAAAATGGTGTTTTTCATAGTTTTTAAAAATCAAGATTTTTTTGGTGTCCAGGGAAGATAATTCCTGATGCCGGAGTCAGGGATTTTTGGGCCCAGGAGGTGAATTTTTTTTTTTGACTCAAATGTAAAAACGGACACCCGAATAGATTCAGGGTTGAATTTTGTCCTTAAAAATGGTGTTTTTCATAATTTTTAAAAATCAAGATTTTGTTGGGAAGAAAATGACTGATGCCGGAGTCAGGGATTTTTGTGCCCAGGAGGTGAAATTTTTTTTTCCACCCAAATGTAAAAACGGACACCAGAATGAGATTCGGGGTTGAATTTGTTCCTTAAAAATGGTGTTTATCATAATTTTTAAAAATCAAGATTTTGTTGGGAAGAAAATTCCTGATGCCGGAGTAAGGGATTTTTGTGCCCAGGTGGTGAAATTTTTTTCCACCCAAATGTAAAAACGCACACTAGAAAGAGATTCAGGGTTGAATTTCATTCTTCAAAATGGTGTTTTTCATAGCTTTTAAAAATTAAGAATTTTTTGGTGTCCGGGGAAGAAAATTCCTGATGCCGGAGTCAGGGATTTTTGTGCCCAGGAGGTGAAATTTTTTTTCCACCCAAATGTAAAAACGGACACCAGAATGAGATTTGGGGTTGAATTTGTTCCTTTAAAATGGTGTTTTTCATAGTTTATAAAAATCAAGATTTTTTTGGTGTCCGGGGAATAAAATTCCTGATGCCAGGGTCAGGGATTTTTGTGCCCAGGAGGTGAATACTTTTTTTGACCCAAATGTAAAAACGGATGCCAGAATTAGATTTGGGGTTGAATTTTGTCCTTCAAAATGGTGTTTTTCATAGTTTTTAAAAATCAAGATTTTTTTGGTGTCCAGGGAAGATAATTCCTGATGCCGGAGTCAGGGATTTTTGGGCCCAGGAGGTGAATTTTTTTTTTGACTCAAATGTAAAAACGGACACCCGAATAGATTCAGGGTTGAATTTTGTCCTTAAAAATGGTGTTTTTCATAATTTTTAAAAATCAAGATTTTGTTGGGAAGAAAATGCCTGATGCCGGAGTCAGGGATTTTTGTGCCCAGGAGGTGAAATTTTTTTTTCCACCCAAATGTAAAAATGGATACCAGAATGAGATTCGGGGTTGAATTTCTTCCTTAAAAATGGTGTTTATCATAATTTTTAAAAATCAATATTTTGTTGTGAAGAAAATTCCTGATGCCGGAGTAAGGGATTTTTGTGCCCAGGAGGTTAAATTTTTTTCCACCCAAATGTAAAAACGCACACTAGAATGAGATTCGGGGTTGAATTTCATTCTTCAAAATGGTGTTTTTCATAGCTTTTAAAAATTAAGAATTTTTTGGTGTCCGGGGAAGAAAATTCCTAATGCCGAAGGCAAGGCAAGGCAAGGCAAAGCAAGGCAAGGCAAGGCAAATTTCAAATTTCAAATTTCAAATTTCAAATTTCAAATTTCAAATTTCAAATTTCAAATTTCAAATTTCAAATTTCAAATTTCAAATTTCAAATTTCAAATTTCAAATTATTTCAAATTATTTCAAATTATTTCAAATTATTTCAAATTATTTCAAATTATTTCAAATTATTTCAAATTATTTCAAATATCAAATTTCAAATTTCAAATTTTTTTAATTTTATTTAATTTAATTTAAAATCCCAAAGTCCAGGCCAGACAATTCAAAAAACCAGGTTTTTAAGTCCCGGCGATTTTTGTGCCCAGGAGGTGAAATTTTTTTTCAACCCAAATGTATAAATAGACACCAGAATGAGATTCGGGGTTGAATTTCGTCCTTCAAAATGGTGTTTTTCATAGATTTTTAATTCAAGATTTTTTTGGTGTGTGGGGAAGAAAATTCCTGATGCCGGAGTCAGGGACTTTTGTGCCCAGGAGGTGAAATTATTTTCCACCGAAATGTAAAAACGCACACCAGAATGAAATTCGGGCTTGAATTTCATTCTTAAAAATGATGTTTTTCATAGCTTTTAAAAATCAAGAATTTTTTGGTGTCCGGGGAAGAAAATTCCTGATGCCGGAGTCAGGGATTTTTGTGCCCAGGAGGTGAAATTTTTTTTCCACCCAAATGTAAAAACGGACACCAGAATGAGATTCGGGGTTGAATTTCTTCCTTAAAAATGGTGTTTATCATAATTTTTAAAAATCAAGATTTTGTTGGGAAGAAAATTCCTGATGCCGGAGTAAGGGATTTTTGTGCCCAGGAGGTGAAATTTTTTTCCACCCAAATGTAAAAACGCACACTAGAATGAGATTTGGGGTTGAATTTCATTCTTCAAAATGGTGTTTTTCATAGCTTTTAAAAATTAAGAATTTTTTGGTGTCCAGGGAAGAAAATTCCTAATGCCGAAGGCAAGGCAAGGCAAGGCAAAGCAAGGCAAGGCAAGGCAAGGCAAATTTCAAATTTCAAATTTCAAATTTCAAATTTCAAATTTCAAATTTCAAATTTCAAATTTCAAATTTCAAATTTCAAATTTCAAATTTCAAATTTCAAATTTCAAATTTCAAATTTCAAATTTCAAATTTCAAATTTCAAATTTCAAATTTCAAATTCAAATTATTTCAAATTTCAAATTTCAAATTTCAAATTTCAAATTTCTTTAATTGTATTTAATTTAATTTAAAATCCCTCAGTCCTGGCCAGACAATTCAAACAACCAGGTTTTTAAGTCCCGGCGATTTTTGTGCCCAGGATGTTAAATTTTTTTTCAACCCAAATGTATAAATAGACACCAGAATGAGATTCGGGGTTGAATTTCGTCCTTCAAAATGGTGTTTTTCATAGATTTTAAATTCAAGATTTTTTTGGTGTGCGGGGAAGAAAATTCCTGATGCCGGAGTCAGGGATTTTTGTGCCCAAGAGGTGAATGTTTTTTTTTACTCAAATACAAAAACGGACACCAGAATGAGATTCAGGGTTGAATTTCGTCCTTCAAAATGGTGTTTTTCATAGATTTTAAATTCAAGATTTTTTTGGTGTCCGGGGAAGAAAATTCCTGATGCCGGAGTCAGGGACTTTTGTGCCCAGGAGGTGAAATTATTTTCCAACGAAATGTAAAAACGCACACCAGAATGAAATTCGGGCTTGAATTTCATTCTTAAAAATGATGTTTTTCATAGCTTTTAAAAATCAAGAATTTTTTGGTGTCCGGGGAAGAAAATTCCTGATGCCGGAGTCAGGGATTTTTGTGCCCAGGAGGTGAAATTTTTTTTCCACCCAAATGTAAAAACGGACACCAGAATGAGATTCGGGGTTGAATTTGTTCCTTAAAAATGGTGTTTTTCATAGTTTATAAAAATCAAGATATTTTTGGTGTCCGGGGAAGAAAATTCCTGATGCCAGGGTCAGGGATTTTTGTGCCGAGGAGGTGAATATTTTTTTTGACCCAAATGTAAAAACGGATGCCAGAATTAGATTTGGGGTTGAATTTCGTCCTTCAAAATGGTGTTTTTCATAGTTTTTAAAAATCAAGATTTTTTTGGTGTCCAGGGAAGATAATTCCTGATGCCGGAGTCAGGGATTTTTGGGCCCAGGAGGTGAATTTTTTTTTTTTACTCAAATGTAAAAACGGACACCCGAATAGATTCAGGGTTGAATTTTGTCCTTAAAAATGGTGTTTTTCATAATTTTTAAAAATCAAGATTTTGTTGGGAAGAAAATTCCTGATGCCGGAGTCAGGGATTTTTGTGCCCAGGAGGTGAAATTTTTTTCCACCCAAATGTAAAAACGCACACTAGAATGAGATTCGGGGTTGAATTTCATTCTTCAAAATGGTGTTTTTCATAGCTTTTAAAAATTAAGAATTTTTTGGTGTCCGGGGAAGAAAATTCCTGATTCCAGGGTCAGGGATTTTTGTGCCCAGGAGGTGAAATTACTTTCCACCCAAATGTAAAAACGCACACCAGAATGAAATTCGGGCTTGAATTTCATTCTTAAAAATGATGTTTTTCATAGCTTTTAAAAATCAAGATTTTTTTGGTGTCCGGGAAAGAAAATTCCTAATGCCGAAGGCAAGGCAAGGCAAGGCAAAGCAAGGCAAGGCAAGGCAAATTTCAAATTTCAAATTTCAAATTTCAAATTTCAAATTTCAAATTTCAAATTTCAAATTTCAAATTTCAAATTTCAAATTTCAAATTTCAAATTTCAAATTTCAAATTTCAAATTTCAAATTTCAAATTTCAAATTTCAAATTTCAAATTTCAAATTTCAAATTTCAAATTTCAAATTTCAAATTTCAAATTTCAAATTTCAAATTTCAAATTTCAAATTTCAAATTTCAAATTTCAAATTTCAAATTATTTCAAATTATTTCAAATTATTTCAAATTATTTCAAATTATTTCAAATTATTTCAAATTATTTCAAATATCAAATTTCAAATTTCAAATTTTTTTAATTTTATTTAATTTAATTTAAAATCCCAAAGTCCAGGCCAGACAATTCAAAAAACCAGGTTTTTAAGTCCCGGCGATTTTTGTGCCCAGGAGGTGAAATTTTTTTTCAACCCAAATGTATAAATAGACACCAGAATGAGATTCGGGGTTGAATTTCGTCCTTCAAAATGGTGTTTTTCATAGATTTTTAATTCAAGATTTTTTTGGTGTGTGGGGAAGAAAATTCCTGATGCCGGAGTCAGGGACTTTTGTGCCCAGGAGGTGAAATTATTTTCCACCGAAATGTAAAAACGCACACCAGAATGAAATTCGGGCTTGAATTTCATTCTTAAAAATGATGTTTTTCATAGCTTTTAAAAATCAAGAATTTTTTGGTGTCCGGGGAAGAAAATTCCTGATGCCGGAGTCAGGGATTTTTGTGCCCAGGAGGTGAAATTTTTTTTTCCACCCAAATGTAAAAACGGACACCAGAATGAGATTCGGGGTTGAATTTCTTCCTTAAAAATGGTGTTTATCATAATTTTTAAAAATCAAGATTTTGTTGGGAAGAAAATTCCTGATGCCGGAGTAAGGGATTTTTGTGCCCAGGAGGTGAAATTTTTTTCCACCCAAATGTAAAAACGCACACTAGAATGAGATTTGGGGTTGAATTTCATTCTTCAAAATGGTGTTTTTCATAGCTTTTAAAAATTAAGAATTTTTTGGTGTCCAGGGAAGAAAATTCCTAATGCCGAAGGCAAGGCAAGGCAAGGCAAAGCAAGGCAAGGCAAGGCAAGGCAAATTTCAAATTTCAAATTTCAAATTTCAAATTTCAAATTTCAAATTTCAAATTTCAAATTTCAAATTTCAAATTTCAAATTTCAAATTTCAAATTTCAAATTTCAAATTTCAAATTTCAAATTTCAAATTTCAAATTTCAAATTTCAAATTTCAAATTTCAAATTTCAAATTCAAATTATTTCAAATTTCAAATTTCAAATTTCAAATTTCTTTAATTGTATTTAATTTAATTTAAAATCCCTCAGTCCTGGCCAGACAATTCAAACAACCAGGTTTTTAAGTCCCGGCGATTTTTGTGCCCAGGATGTTAAATTTTTTTTCCACCCAAATGTATAAATAGACACCAGAATGAGATTCGGGGTTGAATTTCATCCTTCAAAATGGTGTTTTTCATAGATTTTAAATTCAAGATTTTTTTGGTGTGCGGGGAAGAAAATTCCTGATGCCGGAGTCAGGGACTTTTGTGGCCAGGAGGTGAAATTTTTTTCCACCCAAATGTAAAAACGCACACCAGAATGAAATTCGGGCTTGAATTTCATTCTTAAAAATGATGTTTTTCATAGCTTTTAAAAATCAAGAATTTTTTGGTGTCCGGGGAAGAAAATTCCTGATGCCGGAGTCAGGGATTTTTGTGCCCAGGACGTGAAATTTTTTTTCCACCCAAATATAAAAACGGACACCAGAATGAGATTCGGGGTTGAATTTCTTCCTTAAAAATGGTGTTTATCATAATTTTTAAAAATCAAGATTTTGTTGGGAAGAAACTTCCTGATGCCGGAGTAAGGGATTTTTGTGCCCAGGAGGTGAAATTTTTTTCCACCCAAATGTAAAAACGCATACTAGAATGAGATTCGGGGTTGAATTTCATTCTTCAAAATGGTGTTTTTCATAGCTTTTAAAAATTAAGAATTTTTTGGTGTCCGGGGAAGAAAATTCCTAATGCCGAAGGCAAGGCAAGGCAAGGCAAAGCAAGGCAAGGCAAATTTCAAATTTCAAATTTCAAATTTCAAATTTCAAATTTCAAATTTCAAATTTCAAATTTCAAATTTCAAATTATTTCAAATTTCAAATTTCAAATTTCAAATTTCTTTAATTTTATTTAATTTAATTTAAAATCCCTCAGTCCAGGCCAGACAATTCAAACAACCAGGTTTTTAAGTCCCGGCGATTTTTGTGCACAGGAGGTGAATTTTTTTTTCAACCCAAATGTATAAATAGACACCAGAATGAGATTCGGGGTTGAATTTCGTCCTTCAAAATGGTGTTTTTAATAGATTTTAAATTCAAGATTTTTTTGGTGTGCGGGGAAGAAAATTCCTGATGCCGGAGTCAGGGATTTTTGTGCCCAGGAGGTGAATGTTTTTTTTTACTCAAATCCAAAAACGGACACCAGAATGAGATTCGGGCTTGAATTTCGTCCTTCAAAATGGTGTTTTTCAAAGATTTTAAATTCAAGATTTTTTTGGTGTCCGGGGAAGAAAATTCCTGATGCCGGAGTCAGGGACTTTTGTGCCCAGGAGGTGAAATTATTTTCCAACGAAATGTAAAAACGCACACCAGAATGAAATTCGGGCTTGAATTTCATTCTTAAAAATGATGTTTTTCATAGCTTATAAAAATCAAGAATTTTTTGGTGTCCGGGGAAGAAAATTCCTGATGCCGGAGTCAGGGATTTTTGTGCCCAGGAGGTGAATTTTTTTTTCCACCCAAATGTAAAAACGGACACCAGAATGAGATTCGGGGTTGAATTTGTTCCTTAAAAATGGTGTTTTTCATAGTTTATAAAAATCAAGATTTTTTTGGTGTCCGGGGAAGAAAATTCCTGATGCCAGGGTCAGGGATTTTTGTGCCCAGGAGGTGAATATTTTTTTTGACCCAAATGTAAAAACGGATGCCAGAATTAGATTTGGGGTTGAATTTCCTCCTTCAAAATGGTGTTTTTCATAGTTTATAAAAATCAAGATTTTTTTGGTGTCCAGGGAAGATAATTCCTGATGCCGGAGTCAGGGATTTTTGGGCCCAGGAGGTGAATTTTTTTTTTTGACTCAAATGTAAAAACGGACACCCGAATAGATTCAGGGTTGAATTTTGTCCTTAAAAATGGTGTTTTTCATAATTTTTAAAAATCAAGATTTTGTTGGGAAGAAAATGACTGATGCCGGAGTCAGGGATTTTTGTGCCCAGGAGGTGAAATTTTTTTTTTCCACCCAAATGTAAAAACGGACACCAGAATGAGATTCGGGGTTGAATTTGTTCCTTAAAAATGGTGTTTTTCATAGTTTATAAAAATCAAGATTTTTTTGGTGTCCGGGGAATAAAATTCCTGATGCCAGGGTCAGGGATTTTTGTGCCCAGGAGGTGAATATTTTTTTTGACCCAAATGTAAAAACGGATGCCAGAATTAGATTTGGGGTTGAATTTCCTCCTTCAAAATGGTGTTTTTCATAGTTTTTAAAAATCAAGATTTTTTTGGTGTCCAGGGAAGATAATTCCTGATGCCGGAGTCAGGGATTTTTGGGCCCAGGAGGTGAATTTTTTTTTTTGACTCAAATGTAAAAACGGACACCCGAATAGATTCAGGGTTGAATTTTGTCCTTAAAAATGGTGTTTTTCATAATTTTTAAAAATCAAGATTTTGTTGGGAAGAAAATGACTGATGCCGGAGTCAGGGATTTTTGTGCCCAGGAGGTGAAATTTTTTTTTCCACCCAAATGTAAAAACGGACACCAGAATGAGATTCGGGGTTGAATTTGTTCCTTAAAAATGGTGTTTATCATAATTTTTAAAAATCAAGATTTTGTTGGGAAGAAAATTCCTGATGCCGGAGTAAGGGATTTTTGTGCCCAGGTGGTGAAATTTTTTTCCACCCAAATGTAAAAACGCACACTAGAAAGAGATTCAGGGTTGAATTTCATTCTTCAAAATGGTGTTTTTCATAGCTTTTAAAAATTAAGAATTTTTTGGTGTCCGGGGAAGAAAATTCCTGATGCCGGAGTCAGGGATTTTTGTGCCCAGGAGGTGAAATTTTTTTTCCACCCAAATGTAAAAACGGACACCAGAATGAGATTTGGGGTTGAATTTGTTCCTTTAAAATGGTGTTTTTCATAGTTTATAAAAATCAAGATTTTTTTGGTGTCCGGGGAATAAAATTCCTGATGCCAGGGTCAGGGATTTTTGTGCCCAGGAGGTGAATACTTTTTTTGACCCAAATGTAAAAACGGATGCCAGAATTAGATTTGGGGTTGAATTTTGTCCTTCAAAATGGTGTTTTTCATAGTTTTTAAAAATCAAGATTTTTTTGGTGTCCAGGGAAGATAATTCCTGATGCCGGAGTCAGGGATTTTTGGGCCCAGGAGGTGAATTTTTTTTTTGACTCAAATGTAAAAACGGACACCCGAATAGATTCAGGGTTGAATTTTGTCCTTAAAAATGGTGTTTTTCATAATTTTTAAAAATCAAGATTTTGTTGGGAAGAAAATGCCTGATGCCGGAGTCAGGGATTTTTGTGCCCAGGAGGTGAAATTTTTTTTTCCACCCAAATGTAAAAATGGATACCAGAATGAGATTCGGGGTTGAATTTCTTCCTTAAAAATGGTGTTTATCATAATTTTTAAAAATCAATATTTTGTTGTGAAGAAAATTCCTGATGCCGGAGTAAGGGATTTTTGTGCCCAGGAGGTTAAATTTTTTTCCACCCAAATGTAAAAACGCACACTAGAATGAGATTCGGGGTTGAATTTCATTCTTCAAAATGGTGTTTTTCATAGCTTTTAAAAATTAAGAATTTTTTGGTGTCCGGGGAAGAAAATTCCTAATGCCGAAGGCAAGGCAAGGCAAGGCAAAGCAAGGCAAGGCAAGGCAAATTTCAAATTTCAAATTTCAAATTTCAAATTTCAAATTTCAAATTTCAAATTTCAAATTTCAAATTTCAAATTTCAAATTTCAAATTATTTCAAATTATTTCAAATTATTTCAAATTATTTCAAATTATTTCAAATTATTTCAAATTATTTCAAATATCAAATTTCAAATTTCAAATTTTTTTAATTTTATTTAATTTAATTTAAAATCCCAAAGTCCAGGCCAGACAATTCAAAAAACCAGGTTTTTAAGTCCCGGCGATTTTTGTGCCCAGGAGGTGAAATTTTTTTTCAACCCAAATGTATAAATAGACACCAGAATGAGATTCGGGGTTGAATTTCGTCCTTCAAAATGGTGTTTTTCATAGATTTTTAATTCAAGATTTTTTTGGTGTGTGGGGAAGAAAATTCCTGATGCCGGAGTCAGGGACTTTTGTGCCCAGGAGGTGAAATTATTTTCCACCGAAATGTAAAAACGCACACCAGAATGAAATTCGGGCTTGAATTTCATTCTTAAAAATGATGTTTTTCATAGCTTTTAAAAATCAAGAATTTTTTGGTGTCCGGGGAAGAAAATTCCTGATGCCGGAGTCAGGGATTTTTGTGCCCAGGAGGTGAAATTTTTTTTCCACCCAAATGTAAAAACGGACACCAGAATGAGATTCGGGGTTGAATTTCTTCCTTAAAAATGGTGTTTATCATAATTTTTAAAAATCAAGATTTTGTTGGGAAGAAAATTCCTGATGCCGGAGTAAGGGATTTTTGTGCCCAGGAGGTGAAATTTTTTTCCACCCAAATGTAAAAACGCACACTAGAATGAGATTTGGGGTTGAATTTCATTCTTCAAAATGGTGTTTTTCATAGCTTTTAAAAATTAAGAATTTTTTGGTGTCCAGGGAAGAAAATTCCTAATGCCGAAGGCAAGGCAAGGCAAGGCAAAGCAAGGCAAGGCAAGGCAAGGCAAATTTCAAATTTCAAATTTCAAATTTCAAATTTCAAATTTCAAATTTCAAATTTCAAATTTCAAATTTCAAATTTCAAATTTCAAATTTCAAATTTCAAATTTCAAATTTCAAATTTCAAATTTCAAATTTCAAATTTCAAATTTCAAATTTCAAATTTCAAATTTCAAATTTCAAATTCAAATTATTTCAAATTTCAAATTTCAAATTTCAAATTTCTTTAATTGTATTTAATTTTATTTAAAATCCCTCAGTCCTGGCCAGACAATTCAAACAACCAGGTTTTTAAGTCCCGGCGATTTTTGTGCCCAGGATGTTAAATTTTTTTTCAACCCAAATGTATAAATAGACACCAGAATGAGATTCGGGGTTGAATTTCGTCCTTCAAAATGGTGTTTTTCATAGATTTTAAATTCAAGATTTTTTTGGTGTGCGGGGAAGAAAATTCCTGATGCCGGAGTCAGGGATTTTTGTGCCCAAGAGGTGAATGTTTTTTTTTACTCAAATACAAAAACGGACACCAGAATGAGATTCAGGGTTGAATTTCGTCCTTCAAAATGGTGTTTTTCATAGATTTTAAATTCAAGATTTTTTTGGTGTCCGGGGAAGAAAATTCCTGATGCCGGAGTCAGGGACTTTTGTGCCCAGGAGGTGAAATTATTTTCCAACGAAATGTAAAAACGCACACCAGAATGAAATTCGGGCTTGAATTTCATTCTTAAAAATGATGTTTTTCATAGCTTTTAAAAATCAAGAATTTTTTGGTGTCCGGGGAAGAAAATTCCTGATGCCGGAGTCAGGGATTTTTGTGCCCAGGAGGTGAAATTTTTTTTCCACCCAAATGTAAAAACGGACACCAGAATGAGATTCGGGGTTGAATTTGTTCCTTAAAAATGGTGTTTTTCATAGTTTATAAAAATCAAGATATTTTTGGTGTCCGGGGAAGAAAATTCCTGATGCCAGGGTCAGGGATTTTTGTGCCGAGGAGGTGAATATTTTTTTTGACCCAAATGTAAAAACGGATGCCAGAATTAGATTTGGGGTTGAATTTCGTCCTTCAAAATGGTGTTTTTCATAGTTTTTAAAAATCAAGATTTTTTTGGTGTCCAGGGAAGATAATTCCTGATGCCGGAGTCAGGGATTTTTGGGCCCAGGAGGTGAATTTTTTTTTTTTACTCAAATGTAAAAACGGACACCCGAATAGATTCAGGGTTGAATTTTGTCCTTAAAAATGGTGTTTTTCATAATTTTTAAAAATCAAGATTTTGTTGGGAAGAAAATTCCTGATGCCGGAGTCAGGGATTTTTGTGCCCAGGAGGTGAAATTTTTTTCCACCCAAATGTAAAAACGCACACTAGAATGAGATTCGGGGTTGAATTTCATTCTTCAAAATGGTGTTTTTCATAGCTTTTAAAAATTAAGAATTTTTTGGTGTCCGGGGAAGAAAATTCCTGATTCCAGGGTCAGGGATTTTTGTGCCCAGGAGGTGAAATTACTTTCCACCCAAATGTAAAAACGCACACCAGAATGAAATTCGGGCTTGAATTTCATTCTTAAAAATGATGTTTTTCATAGCTTTTAAAAATCAAGATTTTTTTGGTGTCCGGGAAAGAAAATTCCTAATGCCGAAGGCAAGGCAAGGCAAGGCAAAGCAAGGCAAGGCAAGGCAAATTTCAAATTTCAAATTTCAAATTTCAAATTTCAAATTTCAAATTTCAAATTTCAAATTTCAAATTTCAAATTTCAAATTTCAAATTTCAAATTTCAAATTTCAAATTTCAAATTTCAAATTTCAAATTTCAAATTTCAAATTTCAAATTTCAAATTTCAAATTTCAAATTTCAAATTTCAAATTTCAAATTTCAAATTTCAAATTTCAAATTTCAAATTTCAAATTATTTCAAATTATTTCAAATTATTTCAAATTATTTCAAATTATTTCAAATTATTTCAAATTATTTCAAATATCAAATTTCAAATTTCAAATTTTTTTAATTTTATTTAATTTAATTTAAAATCCCAAAGTCCAGGCCAGACAATTCAAAAAACCAGGTTTTTAAGTCCCGGCGATTTTTGTGCCCAGGAGGTGAAATTTTTTTTCAACCCAAATGTATAAATAGACACCAGAATGAGATTCGGGGTTGAATTTCGTCCTTCAAAATGGTGTTTTTCATAGATTTTTAATTCAAGATTTTTTTGGTGTGTGGGGAAGAAAATTCCTGATGCCGGAGTCAGGGACTTTTGTGCCCAGGAGGTGAAATTATTTTCCACCGAAATGTAAAAACGCACACCAGAATGAAATTCGGGCTTGAATTTCATTCTTAAAAATGATGTTTTTCATAGCTTTTAAAAATCAAGAATTTTTTGGTGTCCGGGGAAGAAAATTCCTGATGCCGGAGTCAGGGATTTTTGTGCCCAGGAGGTGAAATTTTTTTTTCCACCCAAATGTAAAAACGGACACCAGAATGAGATTCGGGGTTGAATTTCTTCCTTAAAAATGGTGTTTATCATAATTTTTAAAAATCAAGATTTTGTTGGGAAGAAAATTCCTGATGCCGGAGTAAGGGATTTTTGTGCCCAGGAGGTGAAATTTTTTTCCACCCAAATGTAAAAACGCACACTAGAATGAGATTTGGGGTTGAATTTCATTCTTCAAAATGGTGTTTTTCATAGCTTTTAAAAATTAAGAATTTTTTGGTGTCCAGGGAAGAAAATTCCTAATGCCGAAGGCAAGGCAAGGCAAGGCAAAGCAAGGCAAGGCAAGGCAAGGCAAATTTCAAATTTCAAATTTCAAATTTCAAATTTCAAATTTCAAATTTCAAATTTCAAATTTCAAATTTCAAATTTCAAATTTCAAATTTCAAATTTCAAATTTCAAATTTCAAATTTCAAATTTCAAATTCAAATTATTTCAAATTTCAAATTTCAAATTTCAAATTTCTTTAATTGTATTTAATTTAATTTAAAATCCCTCAGTCCTGGCCAGACAATTCAAACAACCAGGTTTTTAAGTCCCGGCGATTTTTGTGCCCAGGATGTTAAATTTTTTTTCAACCCAAATGTATAAATAGACACCAGAATGAGATTCGGGGTTGAATTTCGTCCTTCAAAATGGTGTTTTTCATAGATTTTAAATTCAAGATTTTTTTGGTGTGCGGGGAAGAAAATTCCTGATGCCGGAGTCAGGGATTTTTGTGCCCAAGAGGTGAATGTTTTTTTTTACTCAAATCCAAAAACGGACACCAGAATGAGATTCAGGGTTGAATTTCGTCCTTCAAAATGGTGTTTTTCATAGATTTTAAATTCAAGATTTTTTTGGTGTCCGGGGAAGAAAATTCCTGATGCCGGAGTCAGGGACTTTTGTGCCCAGGAGGTGAAATTATTTTCCAACGAAATGTAAAAACGCACACCAGAATGAAATTCGGGCTTGAATTTCATTCTTAAAAATGATGTTTTTCATAGCTTTTAAAAATCAAGAATTTTTTGGTGTCCGGGGAAGAAAATTCCTGATGCCGGAGTCAGGGATTTTTGTGCCCAGGAGGTGAAATTTTTTTTCCACCCAAATGTAAAAACGGACACCAGAATGAGATTCGGGGTTGAATTTGTTCCTTAAAAATGGTGTTTTTCATAGTTTATAAAAATCAAGATATTTTTGGTGTCCGGGGAAGAAAATTCCTGATGCCAGGGTCAGGGATTTTTGTGCCGAGGAGGTGAATATTTTTTTTGACCCAAATGTAAAAACGGATGCCAGAATTAGATTTGGGGTTGAATTTCGTCCTTCAAAATGGTGTTTTTCATAGTTTTTAAAAATCAAGATTTTTTTGGTGTCCAGGGAAGATAATTCCTGATGCCGGAGTCAGGGATTTTTGGGCCCAGGAGGTGAATTTTTTTTTTTTGACTCAAATGTAAAAACGGACACCCGAATAGATTCAGGGTTGAATTTTGTCCTTAAAAATGGTGTTTTTCATAATTTTTAAAAATCAAGATTTTGTTGGGAAGAAAATGACTGATGCTGGAGTCAGGGATTTTTGTGCCCAGGAGGTGAAATTTTTTTTTCCACCCAAATGTAAAAACGGACACCAGAATGAGATTCGGGGTTGAATTTGTTCCTTAAAAATGGTTTTTATCATAATTTTTAAAAATCAAGATTTTGTTGGGAAGAAAATTCCTGATGCCGCAGTCAGGGATTTTTGTGCCCAGGAGGTGAAATTTTTTTTCCACCCAAATGTAAAAACGGACACCAGAATGAGATTCGGGGTTCAATTTGTTCCTTAAAAATGGTGTTTTTCATAGTTTATAAAAATCAAGATTTTTTTGGTGTCCGGGGAAGAAAATTCCTGATGCCAGGGTCAGGGATTTTTGTGCCCAGGAGGTGAATATTTTTTTTGACCCAAATGTAAAAACGGATGCCAGAATTAGATTTGGGGTTGAATTTCGTCCTTCAAAATGGTGTTTTTCATAGTTTTTAAAAATCAAGATTTTTTTGGTGTCCAGGGAAGATAATTCCTGATGCCGGAGTCAGGGATTTTTGGGCCCAGGAGGTGAATTTTTTTTTTTGACTCAAATGTAAAAACGGACACCCGAATAGATTCAGGGTTGAATTTTGTCCTTAAAAATGGTGTTTTTCATAATTTTTAAAAATCAAGATTTTGTTGGGAAGAAAATTCCTGATGCCGGAGTCAGGGATTTTTGTGCCCAGGAGGTGAAATTTTTTTCCACCCAAATGTAAAAACGCACACTAGAATGAGATTCGGGGTTGAATTTCATTCTTCAAAATGGTGTTTTTCATAGCTTTTAAAAATTAAGAATTTTTTGGTGTCCGGGGAAGAAAATTCCTGATTCCAGGGTCAGGGATTTTTGTGCCCAGGAGGTGAAATTACTTTCCACCCAAATGTAAAAACGCACACCAGAATGAAATTCGGGCTTGAATTTCATTCTTAAAAATGATGTTTTTCATAGCTTTTAAAAATCAAGATTTTTTTGGTGTCCGGGAAAGAAAATTCCTAATGCCGAAGGCAAGGCAAGGCAAGGCAAAGCAAGGCAAGGCAAGGCAAATTTCAAATTTCAAATTTCAAATTTCAAATTTCAAATTTCAAATTTCAAATTTCAAATTTCAAATTTCAAATTTCAAATTTCAAATTTCAAATTTCAAATTTCAAATTTCAAATTTCAAATTTCAAATTTCAAATTTCAAATTTCAAATTTCAAATTTCAAATTTCAAATTTCAAATTTCAAATTTCAAATTTCAAATTTCAAATTTCAAATTTCAAATTATTTCAAATTTCAAATTTCAAATTTCTTTAATTTTATTTAATTTAATTTAAAATCCCTCAGTCCTGGCCAGACAATTCAAACAACCAGGTTTTTAAGTCCCGGCGATTTTTGTGCCCAGGAGGTTAAATTTTTTTTCAACCCAAATGTATAAATAGACACCAGAATGAGATTCGGGGTTGAATTTCGTCCTTCAAAATGGTGTTTTTAATAGATTTTAAATTCAAGATTTTTTTGGTGTGCGGGGAAGAAAATTCCTGATGCCGGAGTCAGGGATTTTTGGGCCCAGGAGATGAATTTTTTTTTTGACTCAAATGTAAAAACAGACACCCGAATAGATTCAGGGTTGAATTTTGTCCTTAAAAATGGTGTTTTTGATAATTTTTAAAAATCAAGATTTTGTTGGGAAGAAAATGCCTGATGCCGGAGTCAGGGATTTTTGTGCCCAGGAGGTGAAATTTTTTTTTCCACCCAAATGTAAAAATGGACACCAGAATGAGATTCGGGGTTGAATTTCTTCCTTAAAAATGGTGTTTATCATTATTTTTAAAAATCAAGATTTTGTTGGGAAGAAAATTCCTGATGCCGGAGTAAGGGATTTTTGTGCCCAGGAGGTGAAATTTTTTTCCACCCAAATGTAAAAACGCACACTAGAATGAGATTCGGGGTTGAATTTCATTCTTCAAAATGGTGTTTTTCATAGCTTTTGAAAATTAAGAATTTTTTTGTGTCCGGGGAAGAAAATTCCTAATACCGAAGGCAAGGCAAGGCAAGGCAAAGCAAGGCAAGGCAAGGCAAATTTCAAATTTCAAATTTCAAATTTCAAATTTCAAATTTCAAATTTCAAATATCAAATTTCAAATTTCAAATTTCAAATTTCTTTAATTTTATTTAATTTAATTTAAAATCCCTCAGTCCAGGCCAGACAATTCAAAAAACCAGGTTTTTAAGTCCCGGCGATTTTTGTGCCCAGGAGGTGAAATTTTTTTTCCACCCAAATGTATAAATAGACACCAGAATGAGATTCGGGGTTGAATTTCATCCTTCAAAATGGTGTTTTTCATAGATTTTAAATTCAAGATTTTTTTGGTGTGCGGGGAAGAAAATTCCTGATGCCGGAGTCAGGGATTTTTGTGCCCAGGAGGTGAAATTTTTTTCCACCCAAATGTAAAAATGCACACTAGAATGAGATTCGGGGTTGAATTTCATTCTTAAAAATAGTGTTTTTCGTAGCTTTTAAAAATTAAGAATTTTTTGGTGTATGGGGAAGAAAATTCCTAATGCCGAAGGCAAGGCAAGGCAAGGCAAATTTCAAATTTCAAATTTCAAATTTCAAATTTCAAATTTCAAATTTCAAATTTCAAATTTCAAATTTCAAATTATTTCAAATTATTTCAAATTATTTCAAATATCAAATTTCAAATTTCAAATTTCAAATTTCAAATTTCTTTAATTTTATTTAATTTAATTTAAAATCCCAAAGTCCAGGCCAGACAATTCAAAAAACCAGGTTTTTAAGTCCCGGCGATTTTTGTGCCCAGGAGGTGAAATTTTTTTTCCACCCAAATGTATAAATAGACACCAGAATGAGATTCGGGGTTGAATTTCATCCTTCAAAATGGTGTTTTTCATAGATTTTAAATTCAAGATTTTTTTGGTGTGCGGGGAAGAAAATTCCTGATGCCGGAGTCAGGGACTTTTGTGGCCAGGAGGTGAAATTTTTTTCCACCCAAATGTAAAAACGCACACCAGAATGAAATTCGGGCTTGAATTTCATTCTTAAAAATGATGTTTTTCATAGCTTTTAAAAATCAAGAATTTTTTGGTGTCCGGGGAAGAAAATTCCTGATGCCGGAGTCAGGGATTTTTGTGCCCAGGAGGTGAAATTTTTTTCCACCCAAATGTAAAAACGCACACTAGAATGAGATTCGGGGTTGAATTTCATTCTTCAAAATGGTGTTTTTCATAGGTTTTAAAAATTAAGAATTTTTTGGTGTCCGGGGAAGAAAATTCCTAATGCCGAAGGCAAGGCAAGGCAAGGCAAGGCAAAGCATGGCAAGGCAAATTTCAAATTTCAAATTTCAATTTTCAAATTTCAAATTTCAAATTTCAAATTTAAAATTTAAAATTTCAAATTTCAAATTTCAAATTTCAAATTTCAAATTTCAAATTTCAAATTTCAAATTTCAAATTTCAAATTCAAATTATTTCAAATTTCAAATTTCAAATTTCAAATTTCTTTAATTTTATTTAATTTAATTTAAAATCCCTCAGTCCAGGCCAGACAATTCAAACAACCAGGTTTTTAAGTCCCGGCGATATTTGTGCCCAGGAGGTGAAATTTTTTTTCAACCCAAATGTATAAATAGACACCAGAATGAGATTCGGGGTTGAATTTCGTCCTTCAAAATGGTGTTTTTAATAGATTTTAAATTCAAGATTTTTTTGGTGTGCGGGGAAGAAAATTCCTGATGCCGGAGTCAGGGATTTTTGTGCCCAGGAGGTGAATGTTTTTTTTTACGAAAATCTAAAAACGGATACCAGAATGAGATTCAGGGTTGAATTTCATCCTTAAAAATGGTGTTTTCATAGCTTTTAAAAATTAAGAATTTTTTGGTGTCCGGGGAAGAAAATTCCTGATGCCGGAGTCAGGGATTTTTGTGCCCAGGAGGTGAAATTTTTTTTCCACCCAAATGTAAAAACGGACACCAGAATGAGATTCGGGGTTGAATTTCGTCCTTCAAAATGGTGTTTTTCATAGTTTTTAAAAATCAAGATTTTTTTGGTGTCCAGGGAAGATAATTCCTGATGCCGGAGTCAGGGATTTTTGGGCCCAGGAGGTGAATTTTTTTTTTTGACTCAAATGTAAAAACGGACACCCAAATAGATTCGGGGTTGAATTTGTTCCTTAAAAATGGTGTTTATCATAATTTTTAAAAATCAAGATTTTGTTGGGAAGAAAATTCCTGATGCCGGAGTCAGGGATTTTTGTGCCCAGGAGGTGAAATTTTTTCCCCACCCAAATGTAAAAACGGAAACCAGAATGAGATTCGGGGTTGAATTTCTTCCTTAAAAATGGTGTTTATCATAATTTTAAAAATTAAGAATTTTTTGGTTTATGGGGAAGAAAATTCCTAATGCCGAAGGCAAGGCAAGGCAAGGCAAATTTCAAATTTCAAATTTCAAATTTCAAATTTCAAATTTCAAATTTCAAATTTCAAATTTCAAATTTCAAATTTCAAATTTCAAATTTCAAATTTCAAATTTCAAATTTCAAATTTCAAATTTCAAATTTCAAATTTCAAATTTCAAATTTCAAATTATTTCAAATTTCAAATTTCAAATTTCAAATTTCAAATTTCAAATTTCAAATTTCAAATTTCAAATTTCAAATTTCAAATTTCAAATTTCAAATTTCAAATTTCAAATTATTTCAAATTTAAAATTTCAAATTTCTTTAATTTAATTTAATTTAATTTAAAATCCCTCAGTCCTGGCCAGACAATTCAAACAACCAGGTTTTTAACTCCCGGCGATTTTTGTGCCCAGGAGGTTAAATTTTTTTTCAACCCAAATGTATAAATAGACACCAGAATGAGATTCGGGGTTGAATTTCGTCCTTCAAAATGGTGTTTTTCATAGATTTTAAATTCAAGATTTTTTTGGTGTGCGGGGAAGAAAATTCCTGATGCCGGAGTCAGGGATTTTTGTGCCCAGGAGGTGAATGGTTTTTTTTACTCAAATCCAAAAACGGACACCAGAATGAGATTCGGGGTTGAATTTCGTCCTTCAAAATGGTGTTTTTCATAGATTTTAAATTCAAGATTTTTTTGGTGTCCGGGGACGAAAATTCCTGATGCCGGAGTCAGGGATTTTTGTGCCCAGGAGGTGAATTTTTTTTTTTTGACTCAAATGTAAAAACGGACACCCGAATAGATTCAGGGTTGAATTTTGTCCTTAAAAATGGTGTTTTTCGTAATTTTTAAAAATCAAGATTTTGTTGGGAAGAAAATGACTGATGCCGGAGTCAGGGATTTTTGTGCCCAGGAGGTGAAATTTTTTTCCACCCAAATGTAAAAACGCACACTAGAATGAGATTCGGGTTTGAATTTCATTCTTCAAAATGGTGTTTTTCATAGCTTTTAAAAATTAAGAATTTTTTGGTGTCCGGGGAAGAAAATTCCTGATTCCAGGGTCAGGGATTTTTGTGCCCAGGACGTGAAATTACTTTCCACCCAAATGTAAAAACGCACACCAGAATGAAATTCGGGCTTGAATTTCATTCTTAAAAATGATGTTTTTCATAGCTTTTAAAAATCAAGATTTTTTTGGTGTCCGGGGAAGAAAATTCCTGATGCCGGAGTCAGGGATTTTTGTGCCCAGGAGGTGAAATTTTTTCCCCACCCAAATGTAAAAATGGAAATCAGAATGAGATTCGGGGTTGAATTTCTTCCTTAAAAATGGTGTTTATCATAATTTTAAAAATTAAGAATTTTTTGGTGTATGGGGAAGAAAATTCCTAATGCCGAAGGCAAGGCAAGGCAAGGCAAGGCAAATTTCAAATTTCAAATTTCAAATTTCAAATTTCAAATTTCAAATTTCAAATTTCAAATTTCAAATTTCAAATTTCAAATTTCAAATTTCAAATTTCAAATTTCAAATTTCAAATTTCAAATTTCAAATTTCATATTTCAAATTTCAAATTTCAAATTTCAAATTTCAAATTTCAAATTTCAAATTTCAAATTTCAAATTTCAAATTTCAAATTTCAAATTTCAAATTTCAAATTTCAAATTTCAAATTATTTCAAATTTCAAATTTCAAATTTCAAATTTGAAATTTGAAATTTGAAATTTGAAATTTGAAATTTCAAATTTCAAATTTCAAATTTCAAATTTCAAATTATTTCAAATTTCAAATTTCAAATTTCTTTAATTTAATTTAATTTAATTTAAAATCCCTCAGTCCTGGCCAGACAATTCAAACAACCAGGTTTTTAACTCCCGGCGATTTTTGTGCCCAGGAGGTTAAATTTTTTTCCAACCCAAATGTATAAATAGACACCAGAATGAGATTCGGGGTTGAATTTCGTCCTTCAAAATGGTGTTTTTCATAGATTTTAAATTCAAGATTTTTTTGGTGTGCGGGGAAGAAAATTCCTGATGCCAGAGTCAGGGATTTTTGTGCCCAGGAGGTGAATGTTTTTTTTTACTCAAATCCAAAAACGGACACCAGAATGAGATTCGGGGTTGAATTTCGTCCTTCAAAATGGTGTTTTTCATAGATTTTAAATTCAAGATTTTTTTGGTGTCCGGGGACGAAAATTCCTGATGCCGGAGTCAGGGATTTTTGTGCCCAGTAGGTGAAATTTTTTTTCCACCCAAATGTAAAAACGGACACCAGAATGAGATTCGGGGTTGAATTTGTTCCTTAAAAATGGTGTTTTTCATAGTTTATAAAAATCAAGATATTTTTGGTGTCCGGGGAAGAAAATTCCTGATGCCAGGGTCAGGGATTTTTGTGCCGAGGAGGTGAATATTTTTTTTGACCCAAATGTAAAAACGGATGCCAGAATTAGATTTGGGGTTGAATATCGTCCTTCAAAATGGTGTTTTTCATAGTTTTTAAAAATCAAGATTTTTTTTGGTGTCCAGGGAAGATAATTCCTGATGCTGGAGTCAGGGAATTTTGGGCCCAGGAGGTGAATTTTTTTTTTTACTCAAATGTAAAAACGGACACCCGAATAGATTCAGGGTTGAATTTTGTCCTTAAAAATGGTGTTTTTCATAATTTTTAAAAATCAAGATTTTGTTGGGAAGAAAATGACTGATGCCGGAGTCAGGGATTTTTGGGCCCAGGAGGTGAAAAATTTTTTTTGACTCAAATGTAAAAACAGACACCCGAATAGATTCAGGGTTGAATTTTGTCCTTAAAAATGGTGTTTTTCATCATTTTTAAAAATCAAGATTTGTTGGGAAGAAAATGCTTATGCCGGAGTCAGGGATTTTTGTGCCCAGGAGGTGAAATTTTTTTTTCCACCCAAATTTATAAACAGACGCCAGAATGAGATTCGGGGTTGAATTTCATTCTCAAAAATGGTGTTTTTCATAGCTTTTAAAAATCAAGATTTATTTCATGTCCGGGGAAGAAAATTCCTGATGCTGGGGTCAGGGATTTTTGTGCCCAGGAGGTGAAATATTTTTATTGACTCAAATGTAAAAACTGACACCAGAATGAAATTCGGGGTTGAATTTCTTCCTTAAAAATGGTGTTTTTCATAGTTTATAAAAATAGATTTTTTTGGTGTCCGGGGAAGAAAATTCCTGATGCCAGGGTCAGGGATTTTTGTGCCCAGGAGGTGAAATTACTTTCCACCCAAATGTAAAAACGCACACCAGAATGAAATTCGGGCTTGAATTTCATTCTTAAAAATGATGTTTTTCATAGCTTTTAAAAATCAAGATTTTTTTGGTGTCCGGGAAAGAAAATTCCTGATGCCGGAGTCAGGGATTTTTGTGCCCAGGAGGTGAAATTTTTTTCTCCACCCAAATGTAAAAACAGACACCAGAATGAGATTCGGGGTTGAATTTCTTCCTTAAAAATGGTGTTAATCATAATTTTTAAAAATCAAGATTTTGTTGGGAATAAAATTCCTGAT
Organism: Vipera ursinii; assembly: GCF_947247035.1. Lineage (NCBI taxonomy): Eukaryota > Metazoa > Chordata > Lepidosauria > Squamata > Viperidae > Vipera > Vipera ursinii. The sequence goes on along the minus strand of NC_139513.1, from coordinate 163,872,405 downwards.
GCCGGAGTCAGGGATTTTTGTGCCCAGGAGGTGAAATTTTTTTCCACCCAAATGTAAAAACGCACACTAGAATGAGATTCGGGGTTGAATTCCATTCTTAAAAATAGTGTTTTTCGTAGCTTTTAAAAATTAAGAATTTTTTGGTGTATGGGGAAGAAAATTCCTAATGCCGAAGGCAAGGCAAGGCAAGGCAAATTTCAAATTTCAAATTTCAAATTTCAAATTTCAAATTTCAAATTTCAAATTTCAAATTATTTCAAATTATTTCAAATTATTTCAAATATCAAATTTCAAATTTCAAATTTCAAATTTCAAATTTCTTTAATTTTATTTAATTTAATTTAAAATCCCAAAGTCCAGGCCAGACAATTCAAAAAACTAGGTTTTTAAGTCCCGGCGATTTTTGTGCCCAGGAGGTGAAATTTTTTTTCCACCCAAATGTATAAATAGACACCAGAATGAGATTCGGGGTTGAATTTCATCCTTCAAAATGGTGTTTTTCATAGATTTTAAATTCAAGATTTTTTTGGTGTGCGGGGAAGAAAATTCCTGATGCCGGAGTCAGGGACTTTTGTGGCCAGGAGGTGAAATTTTTTTCCACCCAAATGTAAAAACGCACACCAGAATGAAATTCGGGCTTGAATTTCATTCTTAAAAATGATGTTTTTCATAGCTTTTAAAAATCAAGAATTTTTTGGTGTCCGGGGAAGAAAATTCCTGATGCCGGAGTCAGGGATTTTTGTGCCCAGGACGTGAAATTTTTTTTCCACCCAAATATAAAAACGGACACCAGAATGAGATTCGGGGTTGAATTTCTTCCTTAAAAATGGTGTTTATCATAATTTTTAAAAATCAAGATTTTGTTGGGAAGAAACTTCCTGATGCCGGAGTAAGGGATTTTTGTGCCCAGGAGGTGAAATTTTTTTCCACCCAAATGTAAAAACGCATACTAGAATGAGATTCGGGGTTGAATTTCATTCTTCAAAATGGTGTTTTTCATAGCTTTTAAAAATTAAGAATTTTTTGGTGTATGGGGAAGAAAATTCCTGATGCCGGAGTCAGGGATTTTTGTGCCCAGGAGGTGAAATTTTTTTTCCACCCAAATGTAAAAACGGACACCAGAATGAGATTCGGGGTTGAATTTGTTCCTTAAAAATGGTGTTTTTCATAGTTTATAAAAATCAAGATTTTTTTGGTGTCCGGGGAAGAAAATTCCTGATGCCAGGGTCAGGGATTTTTGTGCCCAGGAGGTGAATATTTTTTTTGACCCAAATGTAAAAACGGATGCCAGAATTAGATTTGGGGTTGCTCTTTGTCCTTAAAAATGTCATTTTTCATAGCTTTTAAAAATCAAGATTTTTTTGGTGTCTGGGTAAGGAAATTCCTTATGCCGATTTTTGTGCCCAGGAGGTGAAAAAAAATTTCTGACTCAAATCTAAAAACGGACACCAGAATGAGATTCGGGGTTGCTTTTTGTCCTTAAAAATGTCATTTTTCATAGCATTTAAAAATCAAGATTTTTTTGGTGTGCGGGGAAGAAAATTCCTGATGCCGGGGTCAGGGATTTTTGTGCCCAGGAGGTGAAATTTTTTTCCCACCCAAATCTAAAAACGGACACCAGAATGAGATTCGGGGTTGAATTTCATTCTCAAAAATGGTGTTTTTCATTGCTTTTAAAAATCAAGATTTTTTTGGTGTCCGGGGAAGAAAATTCCTTATGCCAGGGTCAGGGATTTTTGTGCCCAGGAGGTGAATATTTTTTTTGACCCAAATGTAAAAACGGATGCCAGAATTAGATTTGCGGTTGAATTTCGTCCTTCAAAATGGTGTTTTTCATAGTTTTTAAAAATGAAGATTTTTTTGGTGTCCAGGGAAGAAAATTCCTGATGCCGGAGTCAGGGATTTTTGGGCCCAGGAGGTGAAAAAATTTTTTTGACTCAAATGTAAAAACAGACACCCGAATAGATTCAGGGTTGAATTTTGTCCTTAAAAATGGTGTTTTTCATCATTTTTAAAAATCAAGATTTGTTGGGAAGAAAATGCTTATGCCAGAGTCAGGGATTTTTGTGCCCAGGAGGTGAAATTTTTTTTTCCACCCAAATTTATAAACAGACGCCAGAATGAGATTCGGGGTTGAATTTCATTCTCAAAAATGGTGTTTTTCATAGCTTTTAAAAATCAAGATTTATTTCATGTCCGGGGAAGAAAATTCCTGATGCTGGGGTCAGGGATTTTTGTGCCCAGGAGGTGAAATTTTTTTATTGACTCAAATGTAAAAACTGACACCAGAATGAAATTCGGGGTTGAATTTCTTCCTTAAAAATGGTGTTTTTCATAGTTTATAAAAATAGATTTTTTTGGTGTCCGGGGAAGAAAATTCCTGATGCCAGGGTCAGGGATTTTTGTGCCCAGGAGGTGAAATTACTTTCCACCCAAATGTAAAAACAGACACCAGAATGAGATTCGGGGTTGAATTTCTTCCTTAAAAATGGTGTTAATCATAATTTTTAAAAATCAAGATTTTGTTGGGAATAAAATTCCTGATGCCGGAGTCAGGGATTTTTGTGCCCAGGAGGTGAAATTTTTTTCCACCCAAATGTAAAAACGCACACTAGAATGAGATTCGGGGTTGAATTTCATTCTTAAAAATAGTGTTTTTCGTAGCTTTTAAAAATTAAGAATTTTTTGGTGTATGGGGAAGAAAATTCCTAATGCCGAAGGCAAGGCAAGGCAAGGCAAATTTCAAATTTCAAATTTCAAATTTCAAATTTCAAATTTCAAATTTCAAATTTCAAATTTCAAATTTCAAATTTCAAATTTCAAATTTCAAATTTCAAATTATTTCAAATTATTTCAAATATCAAATTTCAAATTTCAAATTTCAAATTTCAAATTTCTTTAATTTTATTTAATTTAATTTAAAATCCCAAAGTCCAGGCCAGACAATTCAAAAAACCAGGTTTTTAAGTCCCGGCGATTTTTGTGCCCAGGAGGTGAAATTTTTTTTCCACCCAAATGTATAAATAGACACCAGAATGAGATTCGGGGTTGAATTTCATCCTTCAAAATGGTGTTTTTCATAGATTTTAAATTCAAGATTTTTTTGGTGTGCGGGGAAGAAAATTCCTGATGCCGGAGTAAGGGATTTTTGTGCCCAGGAGGTGAAATTTTTTTCCACCCAAATGTAAAAACGCACACTAGAATGAGATTCGGGGTTGAATTTCATTCTTCAAAATGGTGTTTTTCATAGCTTTTGAAAATTAAGAATTTTTTGGTGTCCGGGGAAGAAAATTCCTAATACCGAAGGCAAGGCAAGGCAAGGCAAAGCAAGGCAAGGCAAGGCAAATTTCAAATTTCAAATTTCAAATTTCAAATTTCAAATTTCAAATTTCAAATTTCAAATTTCAAATTTCAAATTTCAAATTTCAAATTTCAAATTATTTCAAATTATTTCAAATTATTTCAAATATCAAATTTCAAATTTCAAATTTCAAATTTCAAATTTCTTTAATTTTATTTAATTTAATTTAAAATCCCAAAGTCCAGGCCAGACAATTCAAAAAACTAGGTTTTTAAGTCCCGGCGATTTTTGTGCCCAGGAGATGAAATTTTTTTTCCACCCAAATGTATAAATAGACACCAGAATGAGATTCGGGGTTGAATTTCGTCCTTCAAAATGGTGTTTTTCATAGATTTTAAATTCAAGATTTTTTTGGTGTGCGGGGAAGAAAATTCCTGATGCCGGAGTCAGGGACTTTTGTGCCCAGGAGGTGAAATTATTTTCCACCCAAATGTAAAAACGCACACCAGAATGAAATTCGGGCTTGAATTTCATTCTTAAAAATGATGTTTTTCATAGCTTTTAAAAATCAAGAATTTTTTGGTGTCCGGGGAAGAAAATTCCTGATGCCGGAGTCAGGGATTTTTGTGCCCAGGAGGTGAAATTTTTTTCCACCCAAATGTAAAAACGCACACTAGAATGAGATTCGGGGTTGAATTTCATTCTTCAAAATGGTGTTTTTCATAGGTTTTAAAAATTAAGAATTTTTTGGTGTCCGGGGAAGAAAATTCCTAATGCCGAAGGCAAGGCAAGGCAAGGCAAAGCAAGGCAAGGCAAATTTCAAATTTCAAATTTCAAATTTCAAATTTCAAATTTCAAATTTCAAATTTCAAATTTCAAATTCAAATTATTTCAAATTTCAAATTTCAAATTTCAAATTTCTTTAATTTTATTTAATTTAATTTAAAATCCCTCAGTCCAGGCCAGACAATTCAAACAACCAGGTTTTTAAGTCCCGGCGATATTTGTGCCCAGGAGGTGAAATTTTTTTTCAACCCAAATGTATAAATAGACACCAGAATGAGATTCGGGGTTGAATTTCGTCCTTCAAAATGGTGTTTTTAATAGATTTTAAATTCAAGATTTTTTTTGGTGTGCGGGGAAGTAAATTCCTGATGCCGGAGTCAGGGATTTTTGTGCCCAGGAGGTGAATGTTTTTTTTTACGAAAATCTAAAAACGGATACCAGAATGAGATTCGGGGTTGAATTTCATCCTTAAAAATGGTGTTTTCATAGCTTTTAAAAATCAAGATTTTTTTGGTGTCCGGGGAAGAAAATTCCTGATGCCAGGGTCAGGGATTTTTGTGCCCAGGAGGTGAATATTTTTTTTGACCCAAATGTAAAAACGGATGCCAGAATTTGATTTGCGGTTGAATTTTGTCCTTCAAAATGGTGTTTTTCATAGTTTTTAAAAATCAAGATTTTTTTGGTGTCCAGGGAAGATAATTCCTGATGCCGGAGTCAGGGATTTTTGGGCCAAGGAGGTGAATATTTTTTTTGACCCAAATGTAAAAACAGACACCCGAATAGATTCAGGGTTGAATTTTGTCCTTAAAAATTGTGTTTTTCATAATTTTTAAAAATCAAGATTTTGTTGGGAAGAAAATGCCTGATGCCGGAGTCAGGGATTTTTGTGCCCAGGAGGTGAAATTATTTTCCACCCAAATGTAAAAACGCACACCAGAATGAAATTCGGGCTTGAATTTCATTCTTAAAAATGATGTTTTTCATAGCTTTTAAAAATCAAGAATTTTTTGGTGTCCGGGGAAGAAAATTCCTGATGCCGGAGTCAGGGATTTTTGTGCCCAGGAGGTGAATTTTTTTTCCACCCAAATGTAAAAACGCACACTAGAATGAGATTCGGGGTTGAATTTCATTCTTCAAAATGGTGTTTTTCATAGCTTTTGAAAATTAAGAATTTTTTGGTGTCCGGGGAAGAAAATTCCTAATACCGAAGGCAAGGCAAGGCAAGGCAAATTTCAAATTTCAAATTTCAAATTTCATATTTCAAATTATTTCAAATTATTTCAAATTATTTCAAATATCAAATTTCAAATTTCAAATTTCAAATTTCAAATTTCAAATTTCAAATTTCAAATTTCAAATTATTTCAAATTTCAAATTTCAAATTTCTTTAATTTAATTTAATTTAATTTAAAATCCCTCAGTCCTGGCCAGACAATTCAAACAACCAGGTTTTCAACTCCCGGCGATTTTTGTGCCCAGGAGGTTAAATTTTTTTTCAACCCAAATGTAAAAACGGATGCCAGAATTAGATTTGGGGTTGCTCTTTGTCCTTAAAAATGTCATTTTTCATAGCTTTTAAAAATCAAGATTTTTTTGGTGTCTGGGTAAGGAAATTCCTTATGCCGATTTTTGTGCCCAGGAGGTGAAAAAAAATTTCTGACTCAAATCTAAAAACGGACACCAGAATGAGATTCGGGGTTGCTTTTTGTCCTTAAAAATGTCATTTTTCATAGCATTTAAAAATCAAGATTTTTTTGGTGTGCGGGGAAGAAAATTCCTGATGCCGGGGTCAGGGATTTTTGTGCCCAGGAGGTGAAATTTTTTTCCCACCCAAATCTAAAAACGGACACCAGAATGAGATTCGGGGTTGAATTTCATTCTCAAAAATGGTGTTTTTCATTGCTTTTAAAAATCAAGATTTTTTTGGTGTCCGGGGAAGAAAATTCCTTATGCCAGGGTCAGGGATTTTTGTGCCCAGGAGGTGAATATTTTTTTTCACCCAAATGTAAAAACGGATGCCAGAATTAGATTTGCGGTTGAATTTCGTCCTTCAAAATGGTGTTTTTCATAGTTTTTAAAAATGAAGATTTTTTTGGTGTCCAGGGAAGAAAATTCCTGATGCCGGAGTCAGGGATTTTTGGGCCCAGGAGGTGAAAAAATTTTTTTGACTCAAATGTAAAAACAGACACCCGAATAGATTCAGGGTTGAATTTTGTCCTTAAAAATGGTGTTTTTCATCATTTTTAAAAATCAAGATTTGTTGGGAAGAAAATGCTTATGCCGGAGTCAGGGATTTTTGTGCCCAGGAGGTGAAATTTTTTTTTCCACCCAAATTTATAAACAGACGCCAGAATGAGATTCGGGGTTGAATTTCATTCTCAAAAATGGTGTTTTTCATAGCTTTTAAAAATCAAGATTTATTTCATGTCCGGGGAAGAAAATTCCTGATGCTGGGGTCAGGGATTTTTGTGCCCAGGAGGTGAAATATTTTTATTGACTCAAATGTAAAAACTGACACCAGAATGAAATTCGGGGTTGAATTTCTTCCTTAAAAATGGTGTTTTTCATAGTTTATAAAAATAGATTTTTTTGGTGTCCGGGGAAGAAAATTCCTGATGCCAGGGTCAGGGATTTTTGTGCCCAGGAGGTGAAATTACTTTCCACCCAAATGTAAAAACGCACACCAGAATGAAATTCGGGCTTGAATTTCATTCTTAAAAATGATGTTTTTCATAGCTTTTAAAAATCAAGATTTTTTTGGTGTCCGGGAAAGAAAATTCCTGATGCCGGAGTCAGGGATTTTTGTGCCCAGGAGGTGAAATTTTTTTCTCCACCCAAATGTAAAAACAGACACCAGAATGAGATTCGGGGTTGAATTTCTTCCTTAAAAATGGTGTTAATCATAATTTTTAAAAATCAAGATTTTGTTGGGAATAAAATTCCTGATGCCGGAGTCAGGGATTTTTGTGCCCAGGAGGTGAAATTTTTTTCCACCCAAATGTAAAAACGCACACTAGAATGAGATTCGGGGTTGAATTCCATTCTTAAAAATAGTGTTTTTCGTAGCTTTTAAAAATTAAGAATTTTTTGGTGTATGGGGAAGAAAATTCCTAATGCCGAAGGCAAGGCAAGGCAAGGCAAATTTCAAATTTCAAATTTCAAATTTCAAATTTCAAATTTCAAATTTCAAATTTCAAATTATTTCAAATTATTTCAAATTATTTCAAATATCAAATTTCAAATTTCAAATTTCAAATTTCAAATTTCTTTAATTTTATTTAATTTAATTTAAAATCCCAAAGTCCAGGCCAGACAATTCAAAAAACTAGGTTTTTAAGTCCCGGCGATTTTTGTGCCCAGGAGGTGAAATTTTTTTTCCACCCAAATGTATAAATAGACACCAGAATGAGATTCGGGGTTGAATTTCATCCTTCAAAATGGTGTTTTTCATAGATTTTAAATTCAAGATTTTTTTGGTGTGCGGGGAAGAAAATTCCTGATGCCGGAGTCAGGGACTTTTGTGGCCAGGAGGTGAAATTTTTTTCCACCCAAATGTAAAAACGCACACCAGAATGAAATTCGGGCTTGAATTTCATTCTTAAAAATGATGTTTTTCATAGCTTTTAAAAATCAAGAATTTTTTGGTGTCCGGGGAAGAAAATTCCTGATGCCGGAGTCAGGGATTTTTGTGCCCAGGACGTGAAATTTTTTTTCCACCCAAATATAAAAACGGACACCAGAATGAGATTCGGGGTTGAATTTCTTCCTTAAAAATGGTGTTTATCATAATTTTTAAAAATCAAGATTTTGTTGGGAAGAAACTTCCTGATGCCGGAGTAAGGGATTTTTGTGCCCAGGAGGTGAAATTTTTTTCCACCCAAATGTAAAAACGCATACTAGAATGAGATTCGGGGTTGAATTTCATTCTTCAAAATGGTGTTTTTCATAGCTTTTAAAAATTAAGAATTTTTTGGTGTATGGGGAAGAAAATTCCTGATGCCGGAGTCAGGGATTTTTGTGCCCAGGAGGTGAAATTTTTTTTCCACCCAAATGTAAAAACGGACACCAGAATGAGATTCGGGGTTGAATTTGTTCCTTAAAAATGGTGTTTTTCATAGTTTATAAAAATCAAGATTTTTTTGGTGTCCGGGGAAGAAAATTCCTGATGCCAGGGTCAGGGATTTTTGTGCCCAGGAGGTGAATATTTTTTTTGACCCAAATGTAAAAACGGATGCCAGAATTAGATTTGGGGTTGCTCTTTGTCCTTAAAAATGTCATTTTTCATAGCTTTTAAAAATCAAGATTTTTTTGGTGTCTGGGTAAGGAAATTCCTTATGCCGATTTTTGTGCCCAGGAGGTGAAAAAAAATTTCTGACTCAAATCTAAAAACGGACACCAGAATGAGATTCGGGGTTGCTTTTTGTCCTTAAAAATGTCATTTTTCATAGCATTTAAAAATCAAGATTTTTTTGGTGTGCGGGGAAGAAAATTCCTGATGCCGGGGTCAGGGATTTTTGTGCCCAGGAGGTGAAATTTTTTTCCCACCCAAATCTAAAAACGGACACCAGAATGAGATTCGGGGTTGAATTTCATTCTCAAAAATGGTGTTTTTCATTGCTTTTAAAAATCAAGATTTTTTTGGTGTCCGGGGAAGAAAATTCCTTATGCCAGGGTCAGGGATTTTTGTGCCCAGGAGGTGAATATTTTTTTTGACCCAAATGTAAAAACGGATGCCAGAATTAGATTTGCGGTTGAATTTCGTCCTTCAAAATGGTGTTTTTCATAGTTTTTAAAAATGAAGATTTTTTTGGTGTCCAGGGAAGAAAATTCCTGATGCCGGAGTCAGGGATTTTTGGGCCCAGGAGGTGAAAAAATTTTTTTGACTCAAATGTAAAAACAGACACCCGAATAGATTCAGGGTTGAATTTTGTCCTTAAAAATGGTGTTTTTCATCATTTTTAAAAATCAAGATTTGTTGGGAAGAAAATGCTTATGCCAGAGTCAGGGATTTTTGTGCCCAGGAGGTGAAATTTTTTTTTCCACCCAAATTTATAAACAGACGCCAGAATGAGATTCGGGGTTGAATTTCATTCTCAAAAATGGTGTTTTTCATAGCTTTTAAAAATCAAGATTTATTTCATGTCCGGGGAAGAAAATTCCTGATGCTGGGGTCAGGGATTTTTGTGCCCAGGAGGTGAAATTTTTTTATTGACTCAAATGTAAAAACTGACACCAGAATGAAATTCGGGGTTGAATTTCTTCCTTAAAAATGGTGTTTTTCATAGTTTATAAAAATAGATTTTTTTGGTGTCCGGGGAAGAAAATTCCTGATGCCAGGGTCAGGGATTTTTGTGCCCAGGAGGTGAAATTACTTTCCACCCAAATGTAAAAACGCACACCAGAATGAAATTCGGGCTTGAATTTCATTCTTAAAAATGATGTTTTTCATAGCTTTTAAAAATCAAGATTTTTTTGGTGTCCGGGAAAGAAAATTCCTGATGCCGGAGTCAGGGATTTTTGTGCCCAGGAGGTGAAATTTTTTTCTCCACCCAAATGTAAAAACAGACACCAGAATGAGATTCGGGGTTGAATTTCTTCCTTAAAAATGGTGTTAATCATAATTTTTAAAAATCAAGATTTTGTTGGGAATAAAATTCCTGATGCCGGAGTCAGGGATTTTTGTGCCCAGGAGGTGAAATTTTTTTCCACCCAAATGTAAAAACGCACACTAGAATGAGATTCGGGGTTGAATTTCATTCTTAAAAATAGTGTTTTTCGTAGCTTTTAAAAATTAAGAATTTTTTGGTGTATGGGGAAGAAAATTCCTAATGCCGAAGGCAAGGCAAGGCAAGGCAAATTTCAAATTTCAAATTTCAAATTTCAAATTTCAAATTTCAAATTTCAAATTTCAAATTTCAAATTTCAAATTTCAAATTTCAAATTTCAAATTTCAAATTTCAAATTATTTCAAATTATTTCAAATATCAAATTTCAAATTTCAAATTTCAAATTTCAAATTTCTTTAATTTTATTTAATTTAATTTAAAATCCCAAAGTCCAGGCCAGACAATTCAAAAAACCAGGTTTTTAAGTCCCGGCGATTTTTGTGCCCAGGAGGTGAAATTTTTTTTCCACCCAAATGTATAAATAGACACCAGAATGAGATTCGGGGTTGAATTTCATCCTTCAAAATGGTGTTTTTCATAGATTTTAAATTCAAGATTTTTTTGGTGTGCGGGGAAGAAAATTCCTGATGCCGGAGTAAGGGATTTTTGTGCCCAGGAGGTGAAATTTTTTTCCACCCAAATGTAAAAACGCACACTAGAATGAGATTCGGGGTTGAATTTCATTCTTCAAAATGGTGTTTTTCATAGCTTTTGAAAATTAAGAATTTTTTGGTGTCCGGGGAAGAAAATTCCTAATACCGAAGGCAAGGCAAGGCAAGGCAAAGCAAGGCAAGGCAAGGCAAATTTCAAATTTCAAATTTCAAATTTCAAATTTCAAATTTCAAATTTCAAATTTCAAATTTCAAATTTCAAATTTCAAATTTCAAATTATTTCAAATTATTTCAAATTATTTCAAATATCAAATTTCAAATTTCAAATTTCAAATTTCAAATTTCTTTAATTTTATTTAATTTAATTTAAAATCCCAAAGTCCAGGCCAGACAATTCAAAAAACTAGGTTTTTAAGTCCCGGCGATTTTTGTGCCCAGGAGATGAAATTTTTTTTCCACCCAAATGTATAAATAGACACCAGAATGAGATTCGGGGTTGAATTTCGTCCTTCAAAATGGTGTTTTTCATAGATTTTAAATTCAAGATTTTTTTGGTGTGCGGGGAAGAAAATTCCTGATGCCGGAGTCAGGGACTTTTGTGCCCAGGAGGTGAAATTATTTTCCACCCAAATGTAAAAACGCACACCAGAATGAAATTCGGGCTTGAATTTCATTCTTAAAAATGATGTTTTTCATAGCTTTTAAAAATCAAGAATTTTTTGGTGTCCGGGGAAGAAAATTCCTGATGCCGGAGTCAGGGATTTTTGTGCCCAGGAGGTGAAATTTTTTTCCACCCAAATGTAAAAACGCACACTAGAATGAGATTCGGGGTTGAATTTCATTCTTCAAAATGGTGTTTTTCATAGGTTTTAAAAATTAAGAATTTTTTGGTGTCCGGGGAAGAAAATTCCTAATGCCGAAGGCAAGGCAAGGCAAGGCAAAGCAAGGCAAGGCAAATTTCAAATTTCAAATTTCAAATTTCAAATTTCAAATTTCAAATTTCAAATTTCAAATTTCAAATTCAAATTATTTCAAATTTCAAATTTCAAATTTCAAATTTCTTTAATTTTATTTAATTTAATTTAAAATCCCTCAGTCCAGGCCAGACAATTCAAACAACCAGGTTTTTAAGTCCCGGCGATATTTGTGCCCAGGAGGTGAAATTTTTTTTCAACCCAAATGTATAAATAGACACCAGAATGAGATTCGGGGTTGAATTTCGTCCTTCAAAATGGTGTTTTTAATAGATTTTAAATTCAAGATTTTTTTTGGTGTGCGGGGAAGTAAATTCCTGATGCCGGAGTCAGGGATTTTTGTGCCCAGGAGGTGAATGTTTTTTTTTACGAAAATCTAAAAACGGATACCAGAATGAGATTCGGGGTTGAATTTCATCCTTAAAAATGGTGTTTTCATAGCTTTTAAAAATCAAGATTTTTTTGGTGTCCGGGGAAGAAAATTCCTGATGCCAGGGTCAGGGATTTTTGTGCCCAGGAGGTGAATATTTTTTTTGACCCAAATGTAAAAACGGATGCCAGAATTTGATTTGCGGTTGAATTTTGTCCTTCAAAATGGTGTTTTTCATAGTTTTTAAAAATCAAGATTTTTTTGGTGTCCAGGGAAGATAATTCCTGATGCCGGAGTCAGGGATTTTTGGGCCAAGGAGGTGAATATTTTTTTTGACCCAAATGTAAAAACAGACACCCGAATAGATTCAGGGTTGAATTTTGTCCTTAAAAATTGTGTTTTTCATAATTTTTAAAAATCAAGATTTTGTTGGGAAGAAAATGCCTGATGCCGGAGTCAGGGATTTTTGTGCCCAGGAGGTGAAATTATTTTCCACCCAAATGTAAAAACGCACACCAGAATGAAATTCGGGCTTGAATTTCATTCTTAAAAATGATGTTTTTCATAGCTTTTAAAAATCAAGAATTTTTTGGTGTCCGGGGAAGAAAATTCCTGATGCCGGAGTCAGGGATTTTTGTGCCCAGGAGGTGAATTTTTTTTCCACCCAAATGTAAAAACGCACACTAGAATGAGATTCGGGGTTGAATTTCATTCTTCAAAATGGTGTTTTTCATAGCTTTTGAAAATTAAGAATTTTTTGGTGTCCGGGGAAGAAAATTCCTAATACCGAAGGCAAGGCAAGGCAAGGCAAATTTCAAATTTCAAATTTCAAATTTCATATTTCAAATTATTTCAAATTATTTCAAATTATTTCAAATATCAAATTTCAAATTTCAAATTTCAAATTTCAAATTTCAAATTTCAAATTTCAAATTTCAAATTATTTCAAATTTCAAATTTCAAATTTCTTTAATTTAATTTAATTTAATTTAAAATCCCTCAGTCCTGGCCAGACAATTCAAACAACCAGGTTTTCAACTCCCGGCGATTTTTGTGCCCAGGAGGTTAAATTTTTTTTCAACCCAAATGTAAAAACGGATGCCAGAATTAGATTTGGGGTTGCTCTTTGTCCTTAAAAATGTCATTTTTCATAGCTTTTAAAAATCAAGATTTTTTTGGTGTCTGGGTAAGGAAATTCCTTATGCCGATTTTTGTGCCCAGGAGGTGAAAAAAAATTTCTGACTCAAATCTAAAAACGGACACCAGAATGAGATTCGGGGTTGCTTTTTGTCCTTAAAAATGTCATTTTTCATAGCATTTAAAAATCAAGATTTTTTTGGTGTGCGGGGAAGAAAATTCCTGATGCCGGGGTCAGGGATTTTTGTGCCCAGGAGGTGAAATTTTTTTCCCACCCAAATCTAAAAACGGACACCAGAATGAGATTCGGGGTTGAATTTCATTCTCAAAAATGGTGTTTTTCATTGCTTTTAAAAATCAAGATTTTTTTGGTGTCCGGGGAAGAAAATTCCTTATGCCAGGGTCAGGGATTTTTGTGCCCAGGAGGTGAATATTTTTTTTCACCCAAATGTAAAAACGGATGCCAGAATTAGATTTGCGGTTGAATTTCGTCCTTCAAAATGGTGTTTTTCATAGTTTTTAAAAATGAAGATTTTTTTGGTGTCCAGGGAAGAAAATTCCTGATGCCGGAGTCAGGGATTTTTGGGCCCAGGAGGTGAAAAAATTTTTTTGACTCAAATGTAAAAACAGACACCCGAATAGATTCAGGGTTGAATTTTGTCCTTAAAAATGGTGTTTTTCATCATTTTTAAAAATCAAGATTTGTTGGGAAGAAAATGCTTATGCCGGAGTCAGGGATTTTTGTGCCCAGGAGGTGAAATTTTTTTTTCCACCCAAATTTATAAACAGACGCCAGAATGAGATTCGGGGTTGAATTTCATTCTCAAAAATGGTGTTTTTCATAGCTTTTAAAAATCAAGATTTATTTCATGTCCGGGGAAGAAAATTCCTGATGCTGGGGTCAGGGATTTTTGTGCCCAGGAGGTGAAATATTTTTATTGACTCAAATGTAAAAACTGACACCAGAATGAAATTCGGGGTTGAATTTCTTCCTTAAAAATGGTGTTTTTCATAGTTTATAAAAATAGATTTTTTTGGTGTCCGGGGAAGAAAATTCCTGATGCCAGGGTCAGGGATTTTTGTGCCCAGGAGGTGAAATTACTTTCCACCCAAATGTAAAAACGCACACCAGAATGAAATTCGGGCTTGAATTTCATTCTTAAAAATGATGTTTTTCATAGCTTTTAAAAATCAAGATTTTTTTGGTGTCCGGGAAAGAAAATTCCTGATGCCGGAGTCAGGGATTTTTGTGCCCAGGAGGTGAAATTTTTTTCTCCACCCAAATGTAAAAACAGACACCAGAATGAGATTCGGGGTTGAATTTCTTCCTTAAAAATGGTGTTAATCATAATTTTTAAAAATCAAGATTTTGTTGGGAATAAAATTCCTGATGCCGGAGTCAGGGATTTTTGTGCCCAGGAGGTGAAATTTTTTTCCACCCAAATGTAAAAACGCACACTAGAATGAGATTCGGGGTTGAATTCCATTCTTAAAAATAGTGTTTTTCGTAGCTTTTAAAAATTAAGAATTTTTTGGTGTATGGGGAAGAAAATTCCTAATGCCGAAGGCAAGGCAAGGCAAGGCAAATTTCAAATTTCAAATTTCAAATTTCAAATTTCAAATTTCAAATTTCAAATTTCAAATTATTTCAAATTATTTCAAATTATTTCAAATATCAAATTTCAAATTTCAAATTTCAAATTTCAAATTTCTTTAATTTTATTTAATTTAATTTAAAATCCCAAAGTCCAGGCCAGACAATTCAAAAAACTAGGTTTTTAAGTCCCGGCGATTTTTGTGCCCAGGAGGTGAAATTTTTTTTCCACCCAAATGTATAAATAGACACCAGAATGAGATTCGGGGTTGAATTTCATCCTTCAAAATGGTGTTTTTCATAGATTTTAAATTCAAGATTTTTTTGGTGTGCGGGGAAGAAAATTCCTGATGCCGGAGTCAGGGACTTTTGTGGCCAGGAGGTGAAATTTTTTTCCACCCAAATGTAAAAACGCACACCAGAATGAAATTCGGGCTTGAATTTCATTCTTAAAAATGATGTTTTTCATAGCTTTTAAAAATCAAGAATTTTTTGGTGTCCGGGGAAGAAAATTCCTGATGCCGGAGTCAGGGATTTTTGTGCCCAGGACGTGAAATTTTTTTTCCACCCAAATATAAAAACGGACACCAGAATGAGATTCGGGGTTGAATTTCTTCCTTAAAAATGGTGTTTATCATAATTTTTAAAAATCAAGATTTTGTTGGGAAGAAACTTCCTGATGCCGGAGTAAGGGATTTTTGTGCCCAGGAGGTGAAATTTTTTTCCACCCAAATGTAAAAACGCATACTAGAATGAGATTCGGGGTTGAATTTCATTCTTCAAAATGGTGTTTTTCATAGCTTTTAAAAATTAAGAATTTTTTGGTGTATGGGGAAGAAAATTCCTGATGCCGGAGTCAGGGATTTTTGTGCCCAGGAGGTGAAATTTTTTTTCCACCCAAATGTAAAAACGGACACCAGAATGAGATTCGGGGTTGAATTTGTTCCTTAAAAATGGTGTTTTTCATAGTTTATAAAAATCAAGATTTTTTTGGTGTCCGGGGAAGAAAATTCCTGATGCCAGGGTCAGGGATTTTTGTGCCCAGGAGGTGAATATTTTTTTTGACCCAAATGTAAAAACGGATGCCAGAATTAGATTTGGGGTTGCTCTTTGTCCTTAAAAATGTCATTTTTCATAGCTTTTAAAAATCAAGATTTTTTTGGTGTCTGGGTAAGGAAATTCCTTATGCCGATTTTTGTGCCCAGGAGGTGAAAAAAAATTTCTGACTCAAATCTAAAAACGGACACCAGAATGAGATTCGGGGTTGCTTTTTGTCCTTAAAAATGTCATTTTTCATAGCATTTAAAAATCAAGATTTTTTTGGTGTGCGGGGAAGAAAATTCCTGATGCCGGGGTCAGGGATTTTTGTGCCCAGGAGGTGAAATTTTTTTCCCACCCAAATCTAAAAACGGACACCAGAATGAGATTCGGGGTTGAATTTCATTCTCAAAAATGGTGTTTTTCATTGCTTTTAAAAATCAAGATTTTTTTGGTGTCCGGGGAAGAAAATTCCTTATGCCAGGGTCAGGGATTTTTGTGCCCAGGAGGTGAATATTTTTTTTGACCCAAATGTAAAAACGGATGCCAGAATTAGATTTGCGGTTGAATTTCGTCCTTCAAAATGGTGTTTTTCATAGTTTTTAAAAATGAAGATTTTTTTGGTGTCCAGGGAAGAAAATTCCTGATGCCGGAGTCAGGGATTTTTGGGCCCAGGAGGTGAAAAAATTTTTTTGACTCAAATGTAAAAACAGACACCCGAATAGATTCAGGGTTGAATTTTGTCCTTAAAAATGGTGTTTTTCATCATTTTTAAAAATCAAGATTTGTTGGGAAGAAAATGCTTATGCCAGAGTCAGGGATTTTTGTGCCCAGGAGGTGAAATTTTTTTTTCCACCCAAATTTATAAACAGACGCCAGAATGAGATTCGGGGTTGAATTTCATTCTCAAAAATGGTGTTTTTCATAGCTTTTAAAAATCAAGATTTATTTCATGTCCGGGGAAGAAAATTCCTGATGCTGGGGTCAGGGATTTTTGTGCCCAGGAGGTGAAATTTTTTTATTGACTCAAATGTAAAAACTGACACCAGAATGAAATTCGGGGTTGAATTTCTTCCTTAAAAATGGTGTTTTTCATAGTTTATAAAAATAGATTTTTTTGGTGTCCGGGGAAGAAAATTCCTGATGCCAGGGTCAGGGATTTTTGTGCCCAGGAGGTGAAATTACTTTCCACCCAAATGTAAAAACGCACACCAGAATGAAATTCGGGCTTGAATTTCATTCTTAAAAATGATGTTTTTCATAGCTTTTAAAAATCAAGATTTTTTTGGTGTCCGGGAAAGAAAATTCCTGATGCCGGAGTCAGGGATTTTTGTGCCCAGGAGGTGAAATTTTTTTCTCCACCCAAATGTAAAAACAGACACCAGAATGAGATTCGGGGTTGAATTTCTTCCTTAAAAATGGTGTTAATCATAATTTTTAAAAATCAAGATTTTGTTGGGAATAAAATTCCTGATGCCGGAGTCAGGGATTTTTGTGCCCAGGAGGTGAAATTTTTTTCCACCCAAATGTAAAAACGCACACTAGAATGAGATTCGGGGTTGAATTTCATTCTTAAAAATAGTGTTTTTCGTAGCTTTTAAAAATTAAGAATTTTTTGGTGTATGGGGAAGAAAATTCCTAATGCCGAAGGCAAGGCAAGGCAAGGCAAATTTCAAATTTCAAATTTCAAATTTCAAATTTCAAATTTCAAATTTCAAATTTCAAATTTCAAATTTCAAATTTCAAATTTCAAATTTCAAATTTCAAATTTCAAATTATTTCAAATTATTTCAAATATCAAATTTCAAATTTCAAATTTCAAATTTCAAATTTCTTTAATTTTATTTAATTTAATTTAAAATCCCAAAGTCCAGGCCAGACAATTCAAAAAACCAGGTTTTTAAGTCCCGGCGATTTTTGTGCCCAGGAGGTGAAATTTTTTTTCCACCCAAATGTATAAATAGACACCAGAATGAGATTCGGGGTTGAATTTCATCCTTCAAAATGGTGTTTTTCATAGATTTTAAATTCAAGATTTTTTTGGTGTGCGGGGAAGAAAATTCCTGATGCCGGAGTCAGGGACTTTTGTGGCCAGGAGGTGAAATTTTTTTCCACCCAAATGTAAAAACGCACACCAGAATGAAATTCGGGCTTGAATTTCATTCTTAAAAATGATGTTTTTCATAGCTTTTAAAAATCAAGAATTTTTTGGTGTCCGGGGAAGAAAATTCCTGATGCCGGAGTCAGGGATTTTTGTGCCCAGGACGTGAAATTTTTTTTCCACCCAAATATAAAAACGGACACCAGAATGAGATTCGGGGTTGAATTTCTTCCTTAAAAATGGTGTTTATCATAATTTTTAAAAATCAAGATTTTGTTGGGAAGAAACTTCCTGATGCCGGAGTAAGGGATTTTTGTGCCCAGGAGGTGAAATTTTTTTCCACCCAAATGTAAAAACGCATACTAGAATGAGATTCGGGGTTGAATTTCATTCTTCAAAATGGTGTTTTTCATAGCTTTTAAAAATTAAGAATTTTTTGGTGTCCGGGGAAGAAAATTCCTAATGCCGAAGGCAAGGCAAGGCAAGGCAAAGCAAGGCAAGGCAAATTTCAAATTTCAAATTTCAAATTTCAAATTTCAAATTTCAAATTTCAAATTTCAAATTTCAAATTTCAAATTATTTCAAATTTCAAATTTCAAATTTCAAATTTCTTTAATTTTATTTAATTTAATTTAAAATCCCTCAGTCCAGGCCAGACAATTCAAACAACCAGGTTTTTAAGTCCCGGCGATTTTTGTGCACAGGAGGTGAATTTTTTTTTCAACCCAAATGTATAAATAGACACCAGAATGAGATTCGGGGTTGAATTTCGTCCTTCAAAATGGTGTTTTTAATAGATTTTAAATTCAAGATTTTTTTGGTGTGCGGGGAAGAAAATTCCTGATGCCGGAGTCAGGGATTTTTGTGCCCAGGAGGTGAATGTTTTTTTTTACTCAAATCCAAAAACGGACACCAGAATGAGATTCGGGCTTGAATTTCGTCCTTCAAAATGGTGTTTTTCAAAGATTTTAAATTCAAGATTTTTTTGGTGTCCGGGGAAGAAAATTCCTGATGCCGGAGTCAGGGACTTTTGTGCCCAGGAGGTGAAATTATTTTCCAACGAAATGTAAAAACGCACACCAGAATGAAATTCGGGCTTGAATTTCATTCTTAAAAATGATGTTTTTCATAGCTTATAAAAATCAAGATTTTTTTGGTGTCCGGGGAAGAAAATTCCTGATGCCAGGGTCAGGGATTTTTGTGCCCAGGAGGTGAATATTTTTTTTGACCCAAATGTAAAAACGGATGCCAGAATTAGATTTGGGGTTGAATTTCCTCCTTCAAAATGGTGTTTTTCATAGTTTTTAAAAATCAAGATTTTTTTGGTGTCCAGGGAAGATAATTCCTGATGCCGGAGTCAGGGATTTTTGGGCCCAGGAGGTGAATTTTTTTTTTTGACTCAAATGTAAAAACGGACACCCGAATAGATTCAGGGTTGAATTTTGTCCTTAAAAATGGTGTTTTTCATAATTTTTAAAAATCAAGATTTTGTTGGGAAGAAAATGACTGATGCCGGAGTCAGGGATTTTTGTGCCCAGGAGGTGAAATTTTTTTTTCCACCCAAATGTAAAAACGGACACCAGAATGAGATTCGGGGTTGAATTTGTTCCTTAAAAATGGTGTTTTTCATAGTTTATAAAAATCAAGATTTTTTTGGTGTCCGGGGAAGAAAATTCCTGATGCCAGGGTCAGGGATTTTTGTGCCCAGGAGGTGAATATTTTTTTTGACCCAAATGTAAAAACGGATGCCAGAATTAGATTTGGGGTTGAATTTCCTCCTTCAAAATGGTGTTTTTCATAGTTTTTAAAAATCAAGATTTTTTTGGTGTCCAGGGAAGATAATTCCTGATGCCGGAGTCAGGGATTTTTGGGCCCAGGAGGTGAATTTTTTTTTTTGACTCAAATGTAAAAACGGACACCCGAATAGATTCAGGGTTGAATTTTGTCCTTAAAAATGGTGTTTTTCATAATTTTTAAAAATCAAGATTTTGTTGGGAAGAAAATGACTGATGCCGGAGTCAGGGATTTTTGTGCCCAGGAGGTGAAATTTTTTTTTCCACCCAAATGTAAAAACGGACACCAGAATGAGATTCGGGGTTGAATTTGTTCCTTAAAAATGGTGTTTATCATAATTTTTAAAAATCAAGATTTTGTTGGGAAGAAAATTCCTGATGCCGGAGTAAGGGATTTTTGTGCCCAGGTGGTGAAATTTTTTTCCACCCAAATGTAAAAACGCACACTAGAAAGAGATTCAGGGTTGAATTTCATTCTTCAAAATGGTGTTTTTCATAGCTTTTAAAAATTAAGAATTTTTTGGTGTCCGGGGAAGAAAATTCCTGATGCCGGAGTCAGGGATTTTTGTGCCCAGGAGGTGAAATTTTTTTTCCACCCAAATGTAAAAACGGACACCAGAATGAGATTTGGGGTTGAATTTGTTCCTTTAAAATGGTGTTTTTCATAGTTTATAAAAATCAAGATTTTTTTGGTGTCCGGGGAATAAAATTCCTGATGCCAGGGTCAGGGATTTTTGTGCCCAGGAGGTGAATACTTTTTTTGACCCAAATGTAAAAACGGATGCCAGAATTAGATTTGGGGTTGAATTTTGTCCTTCAAAATGGTGTTTTTCATAGTTTTTAAAAATCAAGATTTTTTTGGTGTCCAGGGAAGATAATTCCTGATGCCGGAGTCAGGGATTTTTGGGCCCAGGAGGTGAATTTTTTTTTTGACTCAAATGTAAAAACGGACACCCGAATAGATTCAGGGTTGAATTTTGTCCTTAAAAATGGTGTTTTTCATAATTTTTAAAAATCAAGATTTTGTTGGGAAGAAAATGCCTGATGCCGGAGTCAGGGATTTTTGTGCCCAGGAGGTGAAATTTTTTTTTCCACCCAAATGTAAAAATGGATACCAGAATGAGATTCGGGGTTGAATTTCTTCCTTAAAAATGGTGTTTATCATAATTTTTAAAAATCAATATTTTGTTGTGAAGAAAATTCCTGATGCCGGAGTAAGGGATTTTTGTGCCCAGGAGGTTAAATTTTTTTCCACCCAAATGTAAAAACGCACACTAGAATGAGATTCGGGGTTGAATTTCATTCTTCAAAATGGTGTTTTTCATAGCTTTTAAAAATTAAGAATTTTTTGGTGTCCGGGGAAGAAAATTCCTAATGCCGAAGGCAAGGCAAGGCAAGGCAAAGCAAGGCAAGGCAAGGCAAATTTCAAATTTCAAATTTCAAATTTCAAATTTCAAATTTCAAATTTCAAATTTCAAATTTCAAATTTCAAATTTCAAATTTCAAATTTCAAATTTCAAATTTCAAATTTCAAATTATTTCAAATTATTTCAAATTATTTCAAATTATTTCAAATTATTTCAAATTATTTCAAATTATTTCAAATATCAAATTTCAAATTTCAAATTTTTTTAATTTTATTTAATTTAATTTAAAATCCCAAAGTCCAGGCCAGACAATTCAAAAAACCAGGTTTTTAAGTCCCGGCGATTTTTGTGCCCAGGAGGTGAAATTTTTTTTCAACCCAAATGTATAAATAGACACCAGAATGAGATTCGGGGTTGAATTTCGTCCTTCAAAATGGTGTTTTTCATAGATTTTTAATTCAAGATTTTTTTGGTGTGTGGGGAAGAAAATTCCTGATGCCGGAGTCAGGGACTTTTGTGCCCAGGAGGTGAAATTATTTTCCACCGAAATGTAAAAACGCACACCAGAATGAAATTCGGGCTTGAATTTCATTCTTAAAAATGATGTTTTTCATAGCTTTTAAAAATCAAGAATTTTTTGGTGTCCGGGGAAGAAAATTCCTGATGCCGGAGTCAGGGATTTTTGTGCCCAGGAGGTGAAATTTTTTTTCCACCCAAATGTAAAAACGGACACCAGAATGAGATTCGGGGTTGAATTTCTTCCTTAAAAATGGTGTTTATCATAATTTTTAAAAATCAAGATTTTGTTGGGAAGAAAATTCCTGATGCCGGAGTAAGGGATTTTTGTGCCCAGGAGGTGAAATTTTTTTCCACCCAAATGTAAAAACGCACACTAGAATGAGATTTGGGGTTGAATTTCATTCTTCAAAATGGTGTTTTTCATAGCTTTTAAAAATTAAGAATTTTTTGGTGTCCAGGGAAGAAAATTCCTAATGCCGAAGGCAAGGCAAGGCAAGGCAAAGCAAGGCAAGGCAAGGCAAGGCAAATTTCAAATTTCAAATTTCAAATTTCAAATTTCAAATTTCAAATTTCAAATTTCAAATTTCAAATTTCAAATTTCAAATTTCAAATTTCAAATTTCAAATTTCAAATTTCAAATTTCAAATTTCAAATTTCAAATTTCAAATTTCAAATTTCAAATTCAAATTATTTCAAATTTCAAATTTCAAATTTCAAATTTCAAATTTCTTTAATTGTATTTAATTTAATTTAAAATCCCTCAGTCCTGGCCAGACAATTCAAACAACCAGGTTTTTAAGTCCCGGCGATTTTTGTGCCCAGGATGTTAAATTTTTTTTCAACCCAAATGTATAAATAGACACCAGAATGAGATTCGGGGTTGAATTTCGTCCTTCAAAATGGTGTTTTTCATAGATTTTAAATTCAAGATTTTTTTGGTGTGCGGGGAAGAAAATTCCTGATGCCGGAGTCAGGGATTTTTGTGCCCAAGAGGTGAATGTTTTTTTTTACTCAAATACAAAAACGGACACCAGAATGAGATTCAGGGTTGAATTTCGTCCTTCAAAATGGTGTTTTTCATAGATTTTAAATTCAAGATTTTTTTGGTGTCCGGGGAAGAAAATTCCTGATGCCGGAGTCAGGGACTTTTGTGCCCAGGAGGTGAAATTATTTTCCAACGAAATGTAAAAACGCACACCAGAATGAAATTCGGGCTTGAATTTCATTCTTAAAAATGATGTTTTTCATAGCTTTTAAAAATCAAGAATTTTTTGGTGTCCGGGGAAGAAAATTCCTGATGCCGGAGTCAGGGATTTTTGTGCCCAGGAGGTGAAATTTTTTTTCCACCCAAATGTAAAAACGGACACCAGAATGAGATTCGGGGTTGAATTTGTTCCTTAAAAATGGTGTTTTTCATAGTTTATAAAAATCAAGATATTTTTGGTGTCCGGGGAAGAAAATTCCTGATGCCAGGGTCAGGGATTTTTGTGCCGAGGAGGTGAATATTTTTTTTGACCCAAATGTAAAAACGGATGCCAGAATTAGATTTGGGGTTGAATTTCGTCCTTCAAAATGGTGTTTTTCATAGTTTTTAAAAATCAAGATTTTTTTGGTGTCCAGGGAAGATAATTCCTGATGCCGGAGTCAGGGATTTTTGGGCCCAGGAGGTGAATTTTTTTTTTTTACTCAAATGTAAAAACGGACACCCGAATAGATTCAGGGTTGAATTTTGTCCTTAAAAATGGTGTTTTTCATAATTTTTAAAAATCAAGATTTTGTTGGGAAGAAAATTCCTGATGCCGGAGTCAGGGATTTTTGTGCCCAGGAGGTGAAATTTTTTTCCACCCAAATGTAAAAACGCACACTAGAATGAGATTCGGGGTTGAATTTCATTCTTCAAAATGGTGTTTTTCATAGCTTTTAAAAATTAAGAATTTTTTGGTGTCCGGGGAAGAAAATTCCTGATTCCAGGGTCAGGGATTTTTGTGCCCAGGAGGTGAAATTACTTTCCACCCAAATGTAAAAACGCACACCAGAATGAAATTCGGGCTTGAATTTCATTCTTAAAAATGATGTTTTTCATAGCTTTTAAAAATCAAGATTTTTTTGGTGTCCGGGAAAGAAAATTCCTAATGCCGAAGGCAAGGCAAGGCAAGGCAAAGCAAGGCAAGGCAAGGCAAATTTCAAATTTCAAATTTCAAATTTCAAATTTCAAATTTCAAATTTCAAATTTCAAATTTCAAATTTCAAATTTCAAATTTCAAATTTCAAATTTCAAATTTCAAATTTCAAATTTCAAATTTCAAATTTCAAATTTCAAATTTCAAATTTCAAATTTCAAATTTCAAATTTCAAATTTCAAATTTCAAATTTCAAATTTCAAATTTCAAATTTCAAATTTCAAATTTCAAATTTCAAATTTCAAATTATTTCAAATTATTTCAAATTATTTCAAATTATTTCAAATTATTTCAAATTATTTCAAATTATTTCAAATATCAAATTTCAAATTTCAAATTTTTTTAATTTTATTTAATTTAATTTAAAATCCCAAAGTCCAGGCCAGACAATTCAAAAAACCAGGTTTTTAAGTCCCGGCGATTTTTGTGCCCAGGAGGTGAAATTTTTTTTCAACCCAAATGTATAAATAGACACCAGAATGAGATTCGGGGTTGAATTTCGTCCTTCAAAATGGTGTTTTTCATAGATTTTTAATTCAAGATTTTTTTGGTGTGTGGGGAAGAAAATTCCTGATGCCGGAGTCAGGGACTTTTGTGCCCAGGAGGTGAAATTATTTTCCACCGAAATGTAAAAACGCACACCAGAATGAAATTCGGGCTTGAATTTCATTCTTAAAAATGATGTTTTTCATAGCTTTTAAAAATCAAGAATTTTTTGGTGTCCGGGGAAGAAAATTCCTGATGCCGGAGTCAGGGATTTTTGTGCCCAGGAGGTGAAATTTTTTTTTCCACCCAAATGTAAAAACGGACACCAGAATGAGATTCGGGGTTGAATTTCTTCCTTAAAAATGGTGTTTATCATAATTTTTAAAAATCAAGATTTTGTTGGGAAGAAAATTCCTGATGCCGGAGTAAGGGATTTTTGTGCCCAGGAGGTGAAATTTTTTTCCACCCAAATGTAAAAACGCACACTAGAATGAGATTTGGGGTTGAATTTCATTCTTCAAAATGGTGTTTTTCATAGCTTTTAAAAATTAAGAATTTTTTGGTGTCCAGGGAAGAAAATTCCTAATGCCGAAGGCAAGGCAAGGCAAGGCAAAGCAAGGCAAGGCAAGGCAAGGCAAATTTCAAATTTCAAATTTCAAATTTCAAATTTCAAATTTCAAATTTCAAATTTCAAATTTCAAATTTCAAATTTCAAATTTCAAATTTCAAATTTCAAATTTCAAATTTCAAATTTCAAATTTCAAATTTCAAATTTCAAATTTCAAATTTCAAATTTCAAATTCAAATTATTTCAAATTTCAAATTTCAAATTTCAAATTTCTTTAATTGTATTTAATTTAATTTAAAATCCCTCAGTCCTGGCCAGACAATTCAAACAACCAGGTTTTTAAGTCCCGGCGATTTTTGTGCCCAGGATGTTAAATTTTTTTTCCACCCAAATGTATAAATAGACACCAGAATGAGATTCGGGGTTGAATTTCATCCTTCAAAATGGTGTTTTTCATAGATTTTAAATTCAAGATTTTTTTGGTGTGCGGGGAAGAAAATTCCTGATGCCGGAGTCAGGGACTTTTGTGGCCAGGAGGTGAAATTTTTTTCCACCCAAATGTAAAAACGCACACCAGAATGAAATTCGGGCTTGAATTTCATTCTTAAAAATGATGTTTTTCATAGCTTTTAAAAATCAAGAATTTTTTGGTGTCCGGGGAAGAAAATTCCTGATGCCGGAGTCAGGGATTTTTGTGCCCAGGACGTGAAATTTTTTTTCCACCCAAATATAAAAACGGACACCAGAATGAGATTCGGGGTTGAATTTCTTCCTTAAAAATGGTGTTTATCATAATTTTTAAAAATCAAGATTTTGTTGGGAAGAAACTTCCTGATGCCGGAGTAAGGGATTTTTGTGCCCAGGAGGTGAAATTTTTTTCCACCCAAATGTAAAAACGCATACTAGAATGAGATTCGGGGTTGAATTTCATTCTTCAAAATGGTGTTTTTCATAGCTTTTAAAAATTAAGAATTTTTTGGTGTCCGGGGAAGAAAATTCCTAATGCCGAAGGCAAGGCAAGGCAAGGCAAAGCAAGGCAAGGCAAATTTCAAATTTCAAATTTCAAATTTCAAATTTCAAATTTCAAATTTCAAATTTCAAATTTCAAATTTCAAATTATTTCAAATTTCAAATTTCAAATTTCAAATTTCTTTAATTTTATTTAATTTAATTTAAAATCCCTCAGTCCAGGCCAGACAATTCAAACAACCAGGTTTTTAAGTCCCGGCGATTTTTGTGCACAGGAGGTGAATTTTTTTTTCAACCCAAATGTATAAATAGACACCAGAATGAGATTCGGGGTTGAATTTCGTCCTTCAAAATGGTGTTTTTAATAGATTTTAAATTCAAGATTTTTTTGGTGTGCGGGGAAGAAAATTCCTGATGCCGGAGTCAGGGATTTTTGTGCCCAGGAGGTGAATGTTTTTTTTTACTCAAATCCAAAAACGGACACCAGAATGAGATTCGGGCTTGAATTTCGTCCTTCAAAATGGTGTTTTTCAAAGATTTTAAATTCAAGATTTTTTTGGTGTCCGGGGAAGAAAATTCCTGATGCCGGAGTCAGGGACTTTTGTGCCCAGGAGGTGAAATTATTTTCCAACGAAATGTAAAAACGCACACCAGAATGAAATTCGGGCTTGAATTTCATTCTTAAAAATGATGTTTTTCATAGCTTATAAAAATCAAGAATTTTTTGGTGTCCGGGGAAGAAAATTCCTGATGCCGGAGTCAGGGATTTTTGTGCCCAGGAGGTGAATTTTTTTTTCCACCCAAATGTAAAAACGGACACCAGAATGAGATTCGGGGTTGAATTTGTTCCTTAAAAATGGTGTTTTTCATAGTTTATAAAAATCAAGATTTTTTTGGTGTCCGGGGAAGAAAATTCCTGATGCCAGGGTCAGGGATTTTTGTGCCCAGGAGGTGAATATTTTTTTTGACCCAAATGTAAAAACGGATGCCAGAATTAGATTTGGGGTTGAATTTCCTCCTTCAAAATGGTGTTTTTCATAGTTTATAAAAATCAAGATTTTTTTGGTGTCCAGGGAAGATAATTCCTGATGCCGGAGTCAGGGATTTTTGGGCCCAGGAGGTGAATTTTTTTTTTTGACTCAAATGTAAAAACGGACACCCGAATAGATTCAGGGTTGAATTTTGTCCTTAAAAATGGTGTTTTTCATAATTTTTAAAAATCAAGATTTTGTTGGGAAGAAAATGACTGATGCCGGAGTCAGGGATTTTTGTGCCCAGGAGGTGAAATTTTTTTTTTCCACCCAAATGTAAAAACGGACACCAGAATGAGATTCGGGGTTGAATTTGTTCCTTAAAAATGGTGTTTTTCATAGTTTATAAAAATCAAGATTTTTTTGGTGTCCGGGGAAGAAAATTCCTGATGCCAGGGTCAGGGATTTTTGTGCCCAGGAGGTGAATATTTTTTTTGACCCAAATGTAAAAACGGATGCCAGAATTAGATTTGGGGTT
Source organism: Vipera ursinii (assembly GCF_947247035.1). NCBI lineage: Eukaryota > Metazoa > Chordata > Lepidosauria > Squamata > Viperidae > Vipera > Vipera ursinii. The sequence continues at coordinate 163,845,435 of NC_139513.1, read as the reverse complement.
GAATTTCCTCCTTCAAAATGGTGTTTTTCATAGTTTTTAAAAATCAAGATTTTTTTGGTGTCCAGGGAAGATAATTCCTGATGCCGGAGTCAGGGATTTTTGGGCCCAGGAGGTGAATTTTTTTTTTTGACTCAAATGTAAAAACGGACACCCGAATAGATTCAGGGTTGAATTTTGTCCTTAAAAATGGTGTTTTTCATAATTTTTAAAAATCAAGATTTTGTTGGGAAGAAAATGACTGATGCCGGAGTCAGGGATTTTTGTGCCCAGGAGGTGAAATTTTTTTTTCCACCCAAATGTAAAAACGGACACCAGAATGAGATTCGGGGTTGAATTTGTTCCTTAAAAATGGTGTTTATCATAATTTTTAAAAATCAAGATTTTGTTGGGAAGAAAATTCCTGATGCCGGAGTAAGGGATTTTTGTGCCCAGGTGGTGAAATTTTTTTCCACCCAAATGTAAAAACGCACACTAGAAAGAGATTCAGGGTTGAATTTCATTCTTCAAAATGGTGTTTTTCATAGCTTTTAAAAATTAAGAATTTTTTGGTGTCCGGGGAAGAAAATTCCTGATGCCGGAGTCAGGGATTTTTGTGCCCAGGAGGTGAAATTTTTTTTCCACCCAAATGTAAAAACGGACACCAGAATGAGATTTGGGGTTGAATTTGTTCCTTTAAAATGGTGTTTTTCATAGTTTATAAAAATCAAGATTTTTTTGGTGTCCGGGGAATAAAATTCCTGATGCCAGGGTCAGGGATTTTTGTGCCCAGGAGGTGAATACTTTTTTTGACCCAAATGTAAAAACGGATGCCAGAATTAGATTTGGGGTTGAATTTTGTCCTTCAAAATGGTGTTTTTCATAGTTTTTAAAAATCAAGATTTTTTTGGTGTCCAGGGAAGATAATTCCTGATGCCGGAGTCAGGGATTTTTGGGCCCAGGAGGTGAATTTTTTTTTTGACTCAAATGTAAAAACGGACACCCGAATAGATTCAGGGTTGAATTTTGTCCTTAAAAATGGTGTTTTTCATAATTTTTAAAAATCAAGATTTTGTTGGGAAGAAAATGCCTGATGCCGGAGTCAGGGATTTTTGTGCCCAGGAGGTGAAATTTTTTTTTCCACCCAAATGTAAAAATGGATACCAGAATGAGATTCGGGGTTGAATTTCTTCCTTAAAAATGGTGTTTATCATAATTTTTAAAAATCAATATTTTGTTGTGAAGAAAATTCCTGATGCCGGAGTAAGGGATTTTTGTGCCCAGGAGGTTAAATTTTTTTCCACCCAAATGTAAAAACGCACACTAGAATGAGATTCGGGGTTGAATTTCATTCTTCAAAATGGTGTTTTTCATAGCTTTTAAAAATTAAGAATTTTTTGGTGTCCGGGGAAGAAAATTCCTAATGCCGAAGGCAAGGCAAGGCAAGGCAAAGCAAGGCAAGGCAAGGCAAATTTCAAATTTCAAATTTCAAATTTCAAATTTCAAATTTCAAATTTCAAATTTCAAATTTCAAATTTCAAATTTCAAATTTCAAATTATTTCAAATTATTTCAAATTATTTCAAATTATTTCAAATTATTTCAAATTATTTCAAATTATTTCAAATATCAAATTTCAAATTTCAAATTTTTTTAATTTTATTTAATTTAATTTAAAATCCCAAAGTCCAGGCCAGACAATTCAAAAAACCAGGTTTTTAAGTCCCGGCGATTTTTGTGCCCAGGAGGTGAAATTTTTTTTCAACCCAAATGTATAAATAGACACCAGAATGAGATTCGGGGTTGAATTTCGTCCTTCAAAATGGTGTTTTTCATAGATTTTTAATTCAAGATTTTTTTGGTGTGTGGGGAAGAAAATTCCTGATGCCGGAGTCAGGGACTTTTGTGCCCAGGAGGTGAAATTATTTTCCACCGAAATGTAAAAACGCACACCAGAATGAAATTCGGGCTTGAATTTCATTCTTAAAAATGATGTTTTTCATAGCTTTTAAAAATCAAGAATTTTTTGGTGTCCGGGGAAGAAAATTCCTGATGCCGGAGTCAGGGATTTTTGTGCCCAGGAGGTGAAATTTTTTTTCCACCCAAATGTAAAAACGGACACCAGAATGAGATTCGGGGTTGAATTTCTTCCTTAAAAATGGTGTTTATCATAATTTTTAAAAATCAAGATTTTGTTGGGAAGAAAATTCCTGATGCCGGAGTAAGGGATTTTTGTGCCCAGGAGGTGAAATTTTTTTCCACCCAAATGTAAAAACGCACACTAGAATGAGATTTGGGGTTGAATTTCATTCTTCAAAATGGTGTTTTTCATAGCTTTTAAAAATTAAGAATTTTTTGGTGTCCAGGGAAGAAAATTCCTAATGCCGAAGGCAAGGCAAGGCAAGGCAAAGCAAGGCAAGGCAAGGCAAGGCAAATTTCAAATTTCAAATTTCAAATTTCAAATTTCAAATTTCAAATTTCAAATTTCAAATTTCAAATTTCAAATTTCAAATTTCAAATTTCAAATTTCAAATTTCAAATTTCAAATTTCAAATTTCAAATTTCAAATTTCAAATTTCAAATTTCAAATTTCAAATTTCAAATTTCAAATTCAAATTATTTCAAATTTCAAATTTCAAATTTCAAATTTCTTTAATTGTATTTAATTTTATTTAAAATCCCTCAGTCCTGGCCAGACAATTCAAACAACCAGGTTTTTAAGTCCCGGCGATTTTTGTGCCCAGGATGTTAAATTTTTTTTCAACCCAAATGTATAAATAGACACCAGAATGAGATTCGGGGTTGAATTTCGTCCTTCAAAATGGTGTTTTTCATAGATTTTAAATTCAAGATTTTTTTGGTGTGCGGGGAAGAAAATTCCTGATGCCGGAGTCAGGGATTTTTGTGCCCAAGAGGTGAATGTTTTTTTTTACTCAAATACAAAAACGGACACCAGAATGAGATTCAGGGTTGAATTTCGTCCTTCAAAATGGTGTTTTTCATAGATTTTAAATTCAAGATTTTTTTGGTGTCCGGGGAAGAAAATTCCTGATGCCGGAGTCAGGGACTTTTGTGCCCAGGAGGTGAAATTATTTTCCAACGAAATGTAAAAACGCACACCAGAATGAAATTCGGGCTTGAATTTCATTCTTAAAAATGATGTTTTTCATAGCTTTTAAAAATCAAGAATTTTTTGGTGTCCGGGGAAGAAAATTCCTGATGCCGGAGTCAGGGATTTTTGTGCCCAGGAGGTGAAATTTTTTTTCCACCCAAATGTAAAAACGGACACCAGAATGAGATTCGGGGTTGAATTTGTTCCTTAAAAATGGTGTTTTTCATAGTTTATAAAAATCAAGATATTTTTGGTGTCCGGGGAAGAAAATTCCTGATGCCAGGGTCAGGGATTTTTGTGCCGAGGAGGTGAATATTTTTTTTGACCCAAATGTAAAAACGGATGCCAGAATTAGATTTGGGGTTGAATTTCGTCCTTCAAAATGGTGTTTTTCATAGTTTTTAAAAATCAAGATTTTTTTGGTGTCCAGGGAAGATAATTCCTGATGCCGGAGTCAGGGATTTTTGGGCCCAGGAGGTGAATTTTTTTTTTTTACTCAAATGTAAAAACGGACACCCGAATAGATTCAGGGTTGAATTTTGTCCTTAAAAATGGTGTTTTTCATAATTTTTAAAAATCAAGATTTTGTTGGGAAGAAAATTCCTGATGCCGGAGTCAGGGATTTTTGTGCCCAGGAGGTGAAATTTTTTTCCACCCAAATGTAAAAACGCACACTAGAATGAGATTCGGGGTTGAATTTCATTCTTCAAAATGGTGTTTTTCATAGCTTTTAAAAATTAAGAATTTTTTGGTGTCCGGGGAAGAAAATTCCTGATTCCAGGGTCAGGGATTTTTGTGCCCAGGAGGTGAAATTACTTTCCACCCAAATGTAAAAACGCACACCAGAATGAAATTCGGGCTTGAATTTCATTCTTAAAAATGATGTTTTTCATAGCTTTTAAAAATCAAGATTTTTTTGGTGTCCGGGAAAGAAAATTCCTAATGCCGAAGGCAAGGCAAGGCAAGGCAAAGCAAGGCAAGGCAAGGCAAATTTCAAATTTCAAATTTCAAATTTCAAATTTCAAATTTCAAATTTCAAATTTCAAATTTCAAATTTCAAATTTCAAATTTCAAATTTCAAATTTCAAATTTCAAATTTCAAATTTCAAATTTCAAATTTCAAATTTCAAATTTCAAATTTCAAATTTCAAATTTCAAATTTCAAATTTCAAATTTCAAATTTCAAATTTCAAATTTCAAATTTCAAATTATTTCAAATTATTTCAAATTATTTCAAATTATTTCAAATTATTTCAAATTATTTCAAATTATTTCAAATATCAAATTTCAAATTTCAAATTTTTTTAATTTTATTTAATTTAATTTAAAATCCCAAAGTCCAGGCCAGACAATTCAAAAAACCAGGTTTTTAAGTCCCGGCGATTTTTGTGCCCAGGAGGTGAAATTTTTTTTCAACCCAAATGTATAAATAGACACCAGAATGAGATTCGGGGTTGAATTTCGTCCTTCAAAATGGTGTTTTTCATAGATTTTTAATTCAAGATTTTTTTGGTGTGTGGGGAAGAAAATTCCTGATGCCGGAGTCAGGGACTTTTGTGCCCAGGAGGTGAAATTATTTTCCACCGAAATGTAAAAACGCACACCAGAATGAAATTCGGGCTTGAATTTCATTCTTAAAAATGATGTTTTTCATAGCTTTTAAAAATCAAGAATTTTTTGGTGTCCGGGGAAGAAAATTCCTGATGCCGGAGTCAGGGATTTTTGTGCCCAGGAGGTGAAATTTTTTTTTCCACCCAAATGTAAAAACGGACACCAGAATGAGATTCGGGGTTGAATTTCTTCCTTAAAAATGGTGTTTATCATAATTTTTAAAAATCAAGATTTTGTTGGGAAGAAAATTCCTGATGCCGGAGTAAGGGATTTTTGTGCCCAGGAGGTGAAATTTTTTTCCACCCAAATGTAAAAACGCACACTAGAATGAGATTTGGGGTTGAATTTCATTCTTCAAAATGGTGTTTTTCATAGCTTTTAAAAATTAAGAATTTTTTGGTGTCCAGGGAAGAAAATTCCTAATGCCGAAGGCAAGGCAAGGCAAGGCAAAGCAAGGCAAGGCAAGGCAAGGCAAATTTCAAATTTCAAATTTCAAATTTCAAATTTCAAATTTCAAATTTCAAATTTCAAATTTCAAATTTCAAATTTCAAATTTCAAATTTCAAATTTCAAATTTCAAATTTCAAATTTCAAATTTCAAATTCAAATTATTTCAAATTTCAAATTTCAAATTTCAAATTTCTTTAATTGTATTTAATTTAATTTAAAATCCCTCAGTCCTGGCCAGACAATTCAAACAACCAGGTTTTTAAGTCCCGGCGATTTTTGTGCCCAGGATGTTAAATTTTTTTTCAACCCAAATGTATAAATAGACACCAGAATGAGATTCGGGGTTGAATTTCGTCCTTCAAAATGGTGTTTTTCATAGATTTTAAATTCAAGATTTTTTTGGTGTGCGGGGAAGAAAATTCCTGATGCCGGAGTCAGGGATTTTTGTGCCCAAGAGGTGAATGTTTTTTTTTACTCAAATCCAAAAACGGACACCAGAATGAGATTCAGGGTTGAATTTCGTCCTTCAAAATGGTGTTTTTCATAGATTTTAAATTCAAGATTTTTTTGGTGTCCGGGGAAGAAAATTCCTGATGCCGGAGTCAGGGACTTTTGTGCCCAGGAGGTGAAATTATTTTCCAACGAAATGTAAAAACGCACACCAGAATGAAATTCGGGCTTGAATTTCATTCTTAAAAATGATGTTTTTCATAGCTTTTAAAAATCAAGAATTTTTTGGTGTCCGGGGAAGAAAATTCCTGATGCCGGAGTCAGGGATTTTTGTGCCCAGGAGGTGAAATTTTTTTTCCACCCAAATGTAAAAACGGACACCAGAATGAGATTCGGGGTTGAATTTGTTCCTTAAAAATGGTGTTTTTCATAGTTTATAAAAATCAAGATATTTTTGGTGTCCGGGGAAGAAAATTCCTGATGCCAGGGTCAGGGATTTTTGTGCCGAGGAGGTGAATATTTTTTTTGACCCAAATGTAAAAACGGATGCCAGAATTAGATTTGGGGTTGAATTTCGTCCTTCAAAATGGTGTTTTTCATAGTTTTTAAAAATCAAGATTTTTTTGGTGTCCAGGGAAGATAATTCCTGATGCCGGAGTCAGGGATTTTTGGGCCCAGGAGGTGAATTTTTTTTTTTTGACTCAAATGTAAAAACGGACACCCGAATAGATTCAGGGTTGAATTTTGTCCTTAAAAATGGTGTTTTTCATAATTTTTAAAAATCAAGATTTTGTTGGGAAGAAAATGACTGATGCTGGAGTCAGGGATTTTTGTGCCCAGGAGGTGAAATTTTTTTTTCCACCCAAATGTAAAAACGGACACCAGAATGAGATTCGGGGTTGAATTTGTTCCTTAAAAATGGTTTTTATCATAATTTTTAAAAATCAAGATTTTGTTGGGAAGAAAATTCCTGATGCCGCAGTCAGGGATTTTTGTGCCCAGGAGGTGAAATTTTTTTTCCACCCAAATGTAAAAACGGACACCAGAATGAGATTCGGGGTTCAATTTGTTCCTTAAAAATGGTGTTTTTCATAGTTTATAAAAATCAAGATTTTTTTGGTGTCCGGGGAAGAAAATTCCTGATGCCAGGGTCAGGGATTTTTGTGCCCAGGAGGTGAATATTTTTTTTGACCCAAATGTAAAAACGGATGCCAGAATTAGATTTGGGGTTGAATTTCGTCCTTCAAAATGGTGTTTTTCATAGTTTTTAAAAATCAAGATTTTTTTGGTGTCCAGGGAAGATAATTCCTGATGCCGGAGTCAGGGATTTTTGGGCCCAGGAGGTGAATTTTTTTTTTTGACTCAAATGTAAAAACGGACACCCGAATAGATTCAGGGTTGAATTTTGTCCTTAAAAATGGTGTTTTTCATAATTTTTAAAAATCAAGATTTTGTTGGGAAGAAAATTCCTGATGCCGGAGTCAGGGATTTTTGTGCCCAGGAGGTGAAATTTTTTTCCACCCAAATGTAAAAACGCACACTAGAATGAGATTCGGGGTTGAATTTCATTCTTCAAAATGGTGTTTTTCATAGCTTTTAAAAATTAAGAATTTTTTGGTGTCCGGGGAAGAAAATTCCTGATTCCAGGGTCAGGGATTTTTGTGCCCAGGAGGTGAAATTACTTTCCACCCAAATGTAAAAACGCACACCAGAATGAAATTCGGGCTTGAATTTCATTCTTAAAAATGATGTTTTTCATAGCTTTTAAAAATCAAGATTTTTTTGGTGTCCGGGAAAGAAAATTCCTAATGCCGAAGGCAAGGCAAGGCAAGGCAAAGCAAGGCAAGGCAAGGCAAATTTCAAATTTCAAATTTCAAATTTCAAATTTCAAATTTCAAATTTCAAATTTCAAATTTCAAATTTCAAATTTCAAATTTCAAATTTCAAATTTCAAATTTCAAATTTCAAATTTCAAATTTCAAATTTCAAATTTCAAATTTCAAATTTCAAATTTCAAATTTCAAATTTCAAATTTCAAATTTCAAATTTCAAATTTCAAATTTCAAATTTCAAATTTCAAATTATTTCAAATTTCAAATTTCAAATTTCTTTAATTTTATTTAATTTAATTTAAAATCCCTCAGTCCTGGCCAGACAATTCAAACAACCAGGTTTTTAAGTCCCGGCGATTTTTGTGCCCAGGAGGTTAAATTTTTTTTCAACCCAAATGTATAAATAGACACCAGAATGAGATTCGGGGTTGAATTTCGTCCTTCAAAATGGTGTTTTTAATAGATTTTAAATTCAAGATTTTTTTGGTGTGCGGGGAAGAAAATTCCTGATGCCGGAGTCAGGGATTTTTGGGCCCAGGAGATGAATTTTTTTTTTGACTCAAATGTAAAAACAGACACCCGAATAGATTCAGGGTTGAATTTTGTCCTTAAAAATGGTGTTTTTGATAATTTTTAAAAATCAAGATTTTGTTGGGAAGAAAATGCCTGATGCCGGAGTCAGGGATTTTTGTGCCCAGGAGGTGAAATTTTTTTTTCCACCCAAATGTAAAAATGGACACCAGAATGAGATTCGGGGTTGAATTTCTTCCTTAAAAATGGTGTTTATCATTATTTTTAAAAATCAAGATTTTGTTGGGAAGAAAATTCCTGATGCCGGAGTAAGGGATTTTTGTGCCCAGGAGGTGAAATTTTTTTCCACCCAAATGTAAAAACGCACACTAGAATGAGATTCGGGGTTGAATTTCATTCTTCAAAATGGTGTTTTTCATAGCTTTTGAAAATTAAGAATTTTTTTGTGTCCGGGGAAGAAAATTCCTAATACCGAAGGCAAGGCAAGGCAAGGCAAAGCAAGGCAAGGCAAGGCAAATTTCAAATTTCAAATTTCAAATTTCAAATTTCAAATTTCAAATTTCAAATATCAAATTTCAAATTTCAAATTTCAAATTTCTTTAATTTTATTTAATTTAATTTAAAATCCCTCAGTCCAGGCCAGACAATTCAAAAAACCAGGTTTTTAAGTCCCGGCGATTTTTGTGCCCAGGAGGTGAAATTTTTTTTCCACCCAAATGTATAAATAGACACCAGAATGAGATTCGGGGTTGAATTTCATCCTTCAAAATGGTGTTTTTCATAGATTTTAAATTCAAGATTTTTTTGGTGTGCGGGGAAGAAAATTCCTGATGCCGGAGTCAGGGATTTTTGTGCCCAGGAGGTGAAATTTTTTTCCACCCAAATGTAAAAATGCACACTAGAATGAGATTCGGGGTTGAATTTCATTCTTAAAAATAGTGTTTTTCGTAGCTTTTAAAAATTAAGAATTTTTTGGTGTATGGGGAAGAAAATTCCTAATGCCGAAGGCAAGGCAAGGCAAGGCAAATTTCAAATTTCAAATTTCAAATTTCAAATTTCAAATTTCAAATTTCAAATTTCAAATTTCAAATTTCAAATTATTTCAAATTATTTCAAATTATTTCAAATATCAAATTTCAAATTTCAAATTTCAAATTTCAAATTTCTTTAATTTTATTTAATTTAATTTAAAATCCCAAAGTCCAGGCCAGACAATTCAAAAAACCAGGTTTTTAAGTCCCGGCGATTTTTGTGCCCAGGAGGTGAAATTTTTTTTCCACCCAAATGTATAAATAGACACCAGAATGAGATTCGGGGTTGAATTTCATCCTTCAAAATGGTGTTTTTCATAGATTTTAAATTCAAGATTTTTTTGGTGTGCGGGGAAGAAAATTCCTGATGCCGGAGTCAGGGACTTTTGTGGCCAGGAGGTGAAATTTTTTTCCACCCAAATGTAAAAACGCACACCAGAATGAAATTCGGGCTTGAATTTCATTCTTAAAAATGATGTTTTTCATAGCTTTTAAAAATCAAGAATTTTTTGGTGTCCGGGGAAGAAAATTCCTGATGCCGGAGTCAGGGATTTTTGTGCCCAGGAGGTGAAATTTTTTTCCACCCAAATGTAAAAACGCACACTAGAATGAGATTCGGGGTTGAATTTCATTCTTCAAAATGGTGTTTTTCATAGGTTTTAAAAATTAAGAATTTTTTGGTGTCCGGGGAAGAAAATTCCTAATGCCGAAGGCAAGGCAAGGCAAGGCAAGGCAAAGCATGGCAAGGCAAATTTCAAATTTCAAATTTCAATTTTCAAATTTCAAATTTCAAATTTCAAATTTAAAATTTAAAATTTCAAATTTCAAATTTCAAATTTCAAATTTCAAATTTCAAATTTCAAATTTCAAATTTCAAATTTCAAATTCAAATTATTTCAAATTTCAAATTTCAAATTTCAAATTTCTTTAATTTTATTTAATTTAATTTAAAATCCCTCAGTCCAGGCCAGACAATTCAAACAACCAGGTTTTTAAGTCCCGGCGATATTTGTGCCCAGGAGGTGAAATTTTTTTTCAACCCAAATGTATAAATAGACACCAGAATGAGATTCGGGGTTGAATTTCGTCCTTCAAAATGGTGTTTTTAATAGATTTTAAATTCAAGATTTTTTTGGTGTGCGGGGAAGAAAATTCCTGATGCCGGAGTCAGGGATTTTTGTGCCCAGGAGGTGAATGTTTTTTTTTACGAAAATCTAAAAACGGATACCAGAATGAGATTCAGGGTTGAATTTCATCCTTAAAAATGGTGTTTTCATAGCTTTTAAAAATTAAGAATTTTTTGGTGTCCGGGGAAGAAAATTCCTGATGCCGGAGTCAGGGATTTTTGTGCCCAGGAGGTGAAATTTTTTTTCCACCCAAATGTAAAAACGGACACCAGAATGAGATTCGGGGTTGAATTTCGTCCTTCAAAATGGTGTTTTTCATAGTTTTTAAAAATCAAGATTTTTTTGGTGTCCAGGGAAGATAATTCCTGATGCCGGAGTCAGGGATTTTTGGGCCCAGGAGGTGAATTTTTTTTTTTGACTCAAATGTAAAAACGGACACCCAAATAGATTCGGGGTTGAATTTGTTCCTTAAAAATGGTGTTTATCATAATTTTTAAAAATCAAGATTTTGTTGGGAAGAAAATTCCTGATGCCGGAGTCAGGGATTTTTGTGCCCAGGAGGTGAAATTTTTTCCCCACCCAAATGTAAAAACGGAAACCAGAATGAGATTCGGGGTTGAATTTCTTCCTTAAAAATGGTGTTTATCATAATTTTAAAAATTAAGAATTTTTTGGTTTATGGGGAAGAAAATTCCTAATGCCGAAGGCAAGGCAAGGCAAGGCAAATTTCAAATTTCAAATTTCAAATTTCAAATTTCAAATTTCAAATTTCAAATTTCAAATTTCAAATTTCAAATTTCAAATTTCAAATTTCAAATTTCAAATTTCAAATTTCAAATTTCAAATTTCAAATTTCAAATTTCAAATTTCAAATTTCAAATTATTTCAAATTTCAAATTTCAAATTTCAAATTTCAAATTTCAAATTTCAAATTTCAAATTTCAAATTTCAAATTTCAAATTTCAAATTTCAAATTATTTCAAATTTAAAATTTCAAATTTCTTTAATTTAATTTAATTTAATTTAAAATCCCTCAGTCCTGGCCAGACAATTCAAACAACCAGGTTTTTAACTCCCGGCGATTTTTGTGCCCAGGAGGTTAAATTTTTTTTCAACCCAAATGTATAAATAGACACCAGAATGAGATTCGGGGTTGAATTTCGTCCTTCAAAATGGTGTTTTTCATAGATTTTAAATTCAAGATTTTTTTGGTGTGCGGGGAAGAAAATTCCTGATGCCGGAGTCAGGGATTTTTGTGCCCAGGAGGTGAATGGTTTTTTTTACTCAAATCCAAAAACGGACACCAGAATGAGATTCGGGGTTGAATTTCGTCCTTCAAAATGGTGTTTTTCATAGATTTTAAATTCAAGATTTTTTTGGTGTCCGGGGACGAAAATTCCTGATGCCGGAGTCAGGGATTTTTGTGCCCAGGAGGTGAATTTTTTTTTTTTGACTCAAATGTAAAAACGGACACCCGAATAGATTCAGGGTTGAATTTTGTCCTTAAAAATGGTGTTTTTCGTAATTTTTAAAAATCAAGATTTTGTTGGGAAGAAAATGACTGATGCCGGAGTCAGGGATTTTTGTGCCCAGGAGGTGAAATTTTTTTTTCCACCCAAATGTAAAAACGGACACCAGAATGAGATTCGGGGTTGAATTTGTTCCTTAAAAATGGTGTTTATCATAATTTTTAAAAATCAAGATTTTGTTGGGAAGAAAATTCCTGATGCCGGAGTCAGGGATTTTTGTGCCCAGGAGGTGAAATTTTTTTCCACCCAAATGTAAAAACGCACACTAGAATGAGATTCGGGTTTGAATTTCATTCTTCAAAATGGTGTTTTTCATAGCTTTTAAAAATTAAGAATTTTTTGGTGTCCGGGGAAGAAAATTCCTGATTCCAGGGTCAGGGATTTTTGTGCCCAGGACGTGAAATTACTTTCCACCCAAATGTAAAAACGCACACCAGAATGAAATTCGGGCTTGAATTTCATTCTTAAAAATGATGTTTTTCATAGCTTTTAAAAATCAAGATTTTTTTGGTGTCCGGGGAAGAAAATTCCTGATGCCGGAGTCAGGGATTTTTGTGCCCAGGAGGTGAAATTTTTTCCCCACCCAAATGTAAAAATGGAAATCAGAATGAGATTCGGGGTTGAATTTCTTCCTTAAAAATGGTGTTTATCATAATTTTAAAAATTAAGAATTTTTTGGTGTATGGGGAAGAAAATTCCTAATGCCGAAGGCAAGGCAAGGCAAGGCAAGGCAAATTTCAAATTTCAAATTTCAAATTTCAAATTTCAAATTTCAAATTTCAAATTTCAAATTTCAAATTTCAAATTTCAAATTTCAAATTTCAAATTTCAAATTTCAAATTTCAAATTTCAAATTTCATATTTCAAATTTCAAATTTCAAATTTCAAATTTCAAATTTCAAATTTCAAATTTCAAATTTCAAATTTCAAATTTCAAATTTCAAATTTCAAATTTCAAATTTCAAATTTCAAATTATTTCAAATTTCAAATTTCAAATTTCAAATTTGAAATTTGAAATTTGAAATTTGAAATTTGAAATTTCAAATTTCAAATTTCAAATTTCAAATTTCAAATTATTTCAAATTTCAAATTTCAAATTTCTTTAATTTAATTTAATTTAATTTAAAATCCCTCAGTCCTGGCCAGACAATTCAAACAACCAGGTTTTTAACTCCCGGCGATTTTTGTGCCCAGGAGGTTAAATTTTTTTCCAACCCAAATGTATAAATAGACACCAGAATGAGATTCGGGGTTGAATTTCGTCCTTCAAAATGGTGTTTTTCATAGATTTTAAATTCAAGATTTTTTTGGTGTGCGGGGAAGAAAATTCCTGATGCCAGAGTCAGGGATTTTTGTGCCCAGGAGGTGAATGTTTTTTTTTACTCAAATCCAAAAACGGACACCAGAATGAGATTCGGGGTTGAATTTCGTCCTTCAAAATGGTGTTTTTCATAGATTTTAAATTCAAGATTTTTTTGGTGTCCGGGGACGAAAATTCCTGATGCCGGAGTCAGGGATTTTTGTGCCCAGTAGGTGAAATTTTTTTTCCACCCAAATGTAAAAACGGACACCAGAATGAGATTCGGGGTTGAATTTGTTCCTTAAAAATGGTGTTTTTCATAGTTTATAAAAATCAAGATATTTTTGGTGTCCGGGGAAGAAAATTCCTGATGCCAGGGTCAGGGATTTTTGTGCCGAGGAGGTGAATATTTTTTTTGACCCAAATGTAAAAACGGATGCCAGAATTAGATTTGGGGTTGAATATCGTCCTTCAAAATGGTGTTTTTCATAGTTTTTAAAAATCAAGATTTTTTTTGGTGTCCAGGGAAGATAATTCCTGATGCTGGAGTCAGGGAATTTTGGGCCCAGGAGGTGAATTTTTTTTTTTACTCAAATGTAAAAACGGACACCCGAATAGATTCAGGGTTGAATTTTGTCCTTAAAAATGGTGTTTTTCATAATTTTTAAAAATCAAGATTTTGTTGGGAAGAAAATGACTGATGCCGGAGTCAGGGATTTTTGTGCCCAGGAGGTGAAATTTTTTTTTCCACCCAAATGTAAAAACGGACACCAGAATGAGATTCGGGGTTGAATTTGTTCCTTAAAAATGGTTTTTATCATAATTTTTAAAAATCAAGATTTTGTTGGGAAGAAAATTCCTGATGCCGGAGTAAGGGATTTTTGTGCCCAGGATGTGAAATTTTTTTCCACCCAAATGTAAAAATGCACACTAGAATGAGATTCGGGGTTGAATTTCATTCTTCAAAATGGTGTTTTTCATAGCTTTTAAAAATTAAGAATTTTTTGGTGTCCGGTGAAGAAAATTCCTGATGCCGGAGTCAGGGATTTTTGTGCCCAGGAGGTGAAATTTTTTTTCCACCCAAATGTAAAAACGGACACCAGAATGAGATTCGGGGTTGAATTTGTTCCTTAAAAATGGTGTTTTTCATAGTTTATAAAAATCAAGATTTTTTTGGTGTCCGGGGAAGAAAATTCCTGATGCCAGGGTCAGGGATTTTTGTGCACAGGAGGTGAATATTTTTTTTGACCCAAATGTAAAAACGGATGCCAGAATTAGATTTGGGGTTGAATTTCGTCCTTCAAAATGGTGTTTTTCATAGTTTTTAAAAATCAAGATTTTGTTGGTGTCCAGGGAAGATAATTCCTGATGCCGGAGTCAGGGATTTTTGGGCCCAGGAGGTGAATATTTTTTTTTCCACCCAAATGTAAAAACGGACACCAGAATGAGATTCGGGGTTGAATTTGTTCCTTAAAAATGGTGTTTATCATAATTTTTAAAAATCAAGATTTTGTTGGGAAGAAAATTCCTGATGCCGGAGTAAAGGATTTTTGTGCCCAGGATGTGAAATTTTTTTCCACCCAAATGTAAAAACGTACACTAGAATGAGATTCGGGGTTGAATTTCATTCTTCAAAATGGTGTTTTTCATAGCTTTTAAAAATTAAGAATTTTTTGGTGTCCGGGGAAGAAAATTCCTAATGCCAAAGGCAAGGCAAGGCAAGGCAAAGCAAGGCAAGGCAAGGCAAATAATTTCAAATTTCAAATTTCAAATTTCAAATTTCAAATTTCAAATTTCAAATTTCAAATTTCAAATTTCAAATTTTAAATTTCAAATTTCAAATTTCAAATTTCAAATTTCAAATTTCAAATTTCAAATTATTTCAAATTATTTCAAATTATTTCAAATATCAAATTTCAAATTTCAAATTTCAAATTTCAAACTTCTTTAATTTTATTTAATTTAATTTAAAATCCCAAAGTCCAGGCCAGACAATTGAAAAAACCACGTTTTTAAGTCCTGGCGATTTTTGTGCCCAGGAGGTGAATTTTTTTCCCCACCCAAATGTATAAATAGACACCAGAATGAGATTCGGGGTTGAATTTCGTCCTTCAAAATGGTGTTTTTCATAGATTTTAAATTCAAGATTTTTTTGGTGTCCGGGGAAGAAAATTCCTAATGCCGAAGGCAAGGCAAGGCAAGGCAAGGCAAAGCAAGGCAAGGCAAATTTCAAATTTCAAATTTCAAATTTCAAATTTCAAATTTCAAATTTCAAATTTCAAATTTCAAATTTCAAATTTCAAATTTCAAATTTCAAATTTCAAATTTCAAATTTCAAATTTCAAATTTCAAATTTCAAATTTCAAATTATTTCAAATTTCAAATTTCAAATTCAAATTATTTCAAATTTCAAATTTCAAATTTCAAATTTCTTTAATTTAATTTAATTTAATTTAAAATCCCTCAGTCCAGGCCAGACAATTCAAACAACCAGGTTTTTAAGTCCCGGCGATATTTGTGCCCAGGAGGTGAAATTTTTTTTCAACCCAAATGTATAAATAGACACCAGAATGAGATTCGGGGTTGAATTTCGTCCTTCAAAATGGTGTTTTTAATTGATTTTAAATTCAAGATTTTTTTGGTGTGCGGGGAAGAAAATTCCTGATGCCGGAGTCAGGGATTTTTGTGCCCAGGAGGTGAATGTTTTTTTTTACGAAAATCTAAAAACGGATACCAGAATGAGATTCGGGGTTGAATTTCATCCTTAAAAATGGTGTTTTCATAGCTTTTAAAAATTAAGAATTTTTTGGTGTCCGGGGAAGAAAATTCCTAATGCCGAAGGCAAGGCAAGGCAAGGCAAAGTAAGGCAAGGCAAATTTCAAATTTCAAATTTCAAATTTCAAATTTCAAATTTCAAATTTCAAATTTCAAATTTCAAATTTCAAATTTCAAATTTCAAATTTCAAATTTCAAATTTCAAGTTTCAAATTTCAAATTTCAAATTTCAAATTTCAAATTTCAAATTTCAAATTTCAAATTTCAAATTCAAATTATTTCAAATTTCAAATTTCAAATTTCAAATTTCAAATTTATTTAATTTTATTTAATTTAATTTAAAATCCCTCAGTCCAGGCCAGACAATTCAAACAACCAGGTTTTTAAGTCCCGGTGATTTTTGTGCCCAGGAGGAGAAATTTTTTTTCAACCCAAATATATAAATAGACACCAGAATGAGATTCGGGGTTGAATTTCGTCCTTCAAAATGGTGTTTTTAATAGATTTTAAATTCAAGATTTTTTTGGTGTGCGGGGAAGAAAATTCCTGATGCCGGAGTCAGGGATTTTTGTGCCCAGGAGGTGAATGTTTTTTTTTACGAAAATCTAAAAACGGACACCAGAATGAGATTCGGGGTTGAATTTCATCCTTAAAAATTGTGTTTTCATAGCTTTTAAAAATCAAGATTTTTTTGGTGTCTGGGTAAGAAAATTCCTTATGCCGATTTTTGTGCCCAGGAGGTGAAATTTTTTCCCCACCCAAATGTAAAAACGGACACCAGAATGAGATTCGGGGTTGAATTTCTTCCTTAAAAATGGTGTTTATCATAATTATTAAAAATCAAGATTTTGTTGGGAATAAAATTCCTGATGCCGGAGTCAGGGATTTTTGTGCCCAGGAGGTGAAATTTTTTTCCACCCAAATGTAAAAACGCACACTAGAATGAGATTCGGGGTTCAATTTCATTCTTAAAAATGGTGTTTTTCATAGCTTTTAAAAATTAAGAATTTTTTGGTGTATGGGGAAGAAAATTCCTAATGCCGAAGGCAAGGCAAGGCAAGGCAAAGCAAGGCAAGGCAAGGCAAATTTCAAATTTCAAATTTCAAATTTCAAATTTCAAATTTCAAATTTCAAATTTCAAATTTCAAATTTCAAATTTCAAATTTCAAATTTCAAATTTCAAATTTCAAATTTCAAATTTCAAATTTCAAATTTCAAATTTCAAATTTCAAATTTCAAATTTCAAATTTCAAATTTCAAATTATTTCAAATTTCAAATTTCAAATTCAAATTATTTCAAATTTCAAATTTCAAATTTCAAATTTCTTTAATTTAATTTAATTTAATTTAAAATCCCTCAGTCCAGGCCAGACAATTCAAACAACCAGGTTTTTAAGTCCCGGCGATATTTGTGCCCAGGAGGTGAAATTTTTTTTCAACCCAAATGTATAAATAGACACCAGAATGAGATTCGGGGTTGAATTTCGTCCTTCAAAATGGTGTTTTTAATTGATTTTAAATTCAAGATTTTTTTGGTGTGCGGGGAAGAAAATTCCTGATGCCGGAGTCAGGGATTTTTGTGCCCAGGAGGTGAATGTTTTTTTTTACGAAAATCTAAAAACGGATACCAGAATGAGATTCGGGGTTGAATTTCATCCTTAAAAATGGTGTTTTCATAGCTTTTAAAAATTAAGAATTTTTTGGTGTCCGGGGAAGAAAATTCCTAATGCCGAAGGCAAGGCAAGGCAAGGCAAAGTAAGGCAAGGCAAATTTCAAATTTCAAATTTCAAATTTCAAATTTCAAATTTCAAATTTCAAATTTCAAATTTCAAATTTCAAATTTCAAATTTCAAATTTCAAATTTCAAATTTCAAATTTCAAGTTTCAAATTTCAAATTTCAAATTTCAAATTTCAAATTTCAAATTTCAAATTTCAAATTTCAAATTCAAATTATTTCAAATTTCAAATTTCAAATTTCAAATTTCAAATTTATTTAATTTTATTTAATTTAATTTAAAATCCCTCAGTCCAGGCCAGACAATTCAAACAACCAGGTTTTTAAGTCCCGGTGATTTTTGTGCCCAGGAGGAGAAATTTTTTTTCAACCCAAATATATAAATAGACACCAGAATGAGATTCGGGGTTGAATTTCGTCCTTCAAAATGGTGTTTTTAATAGATTTTAAATTCAAGATTTTTTTGGTGTGCGGGGAAGAAAATTCCTGATGCCGGAGTCAGGGATTTTTGTGCCCAGGAGGTGAATGTTTTTTTTTACGAAAATCTAAAAACGGACACCAGAATGAGATTCGGGGTTGAATTTCATCCTTAAAAATTGTGTTTTCATAGCTTTTAAAAATCAAGATTTTTTTGGTGTCTAGGTAAGAAAATTCCTTATGCCGATTTTTGTGCCCAGGAGGTGAAATTTTTTCCCCACCCAAATGTAAAAACGGACACCAGAATGAGATTCGGGGTTGAATTTCTTCCTTAAAAATGGTGTTTATCATAATTATTAAAAATCAAGATTTTGTTGGGAATAAAATTCCTGATGCCGGAGTCAGGGATTTTTGTGCCCAGGAGGTGAAATTTTTTTCCACCCAAATGTAAAAACGCACACTAGAATGAGATTCGGGGTTCAATTTCATTCTTAAAAATGGTGTTTTTCATAGCTTTTAAAAATTAAGAATTTTTTGGTGTATGGGGAAGAAAATTCCTAATGCCGAAGGCAAGGCAAGGCAAGGCAAAGCAAGGCAAGGCAAGGCAAATTTCAAATTTCAAATTTCAAATTTCAAATTTCAAATTTCAAATTTCAAATTTCAAATTTCAAATTTCAAATTTCAAATTTCAAATTTCAAATTTCAAATTTCAAATTTCAAATTATTTCAAATTATTTGAAATTTCAAATTTCAAATTTCAAATTTCTTTAATTTTATTTAATTTAATTTAAAATCCCTCAGTCCTGGCCAGACAATTCAAACAACCAGGTTTTTAAGTCCCGGCGATTTTTGTGCCCAGGAGGTTAAATTTTTTTTCAACCCAAATGTATAAATAGACACCAGAATAAGATTCGGGGTTGAATTTAGTCCTTCAAAATGGTGTTATTCATAGATTTTAAATTCAAGATTTTTTTGGTGTACGGGGAAGAAAATTCCTGATGCCGGAGTCAGGGATTTTTGTGCCCAGGAGGTGAATGTTTTTTTTTACTCAAATCCAAAAACGGACACCAGAATGAGATTCGGGGTTGAATTTCGTCCTTCAAAATGGTGTTTTTCATAGATTTTAAATTCAAGATTTTTTTGGTGTCCAGGGAAGAAAATTCCTGATGCCGCAGTCAGTGACTTTTGTGCCCAGGAGGTGAAATTATTTTACAAAGAAATGTAAAAACGCACACCAGAATGAAATTCAGGCTTGAATTTCATTCTTAAAAATGATGTTTTTCATAGCTTTTAAAAATCAAGAATTTTTTGGTGTCCGGGGAAGAAAATTCCTGATGCCGGAGTCAGGGATTTTTGTGCCCAGGAGGTGAAATTTTTTTTCCACCCAAATGTAAAAACGGACACCCGAATGAGATTCGGGGTTGAATTTGTTCCTTAAAAATGGTGTTTTTCATAGTTTATAAAAATCAAGATTTTTTTTGGTGTTCGGGGAAGAAAATTCCTGATGCCAGGGTCAGGGGTTTTTGTGCCCAGGAGGTGAATATTTTTTTTGACCCAAATGTAAAAACGGATGCCAGAATTAGATTTGCGGTTGAATTTCGTCCTTCAAAATGGTGTTTTTCATAGTTTTTAAAAATCAAGATTTTTTTTGGTGTCCAGGGAAGATAATTCCTGATGCCGGAGTCAGGGATTTTTGGGCCCAGGAGGTGAATTTTTTTTTTGACTCAAATGTAAAAGCAGACACCCGAATAGATTCAGGGTTGAATTTTGTCCTTAAAAATGGTGTTTTTCATAATTTTTAAAAATCAAGATTTTTTGGGAAGAAAATGCCTGATGCCGGAGTCAGGGATTTTTGTGCCCAGGAGGTGAAATTTTTTTTTCCACCCAAATGTAAAAATGGACACACGAATAAGATTCGGGGTTGAATTTCTTCCTTAAAAATGGTCTTTATCATTATTTTTAAAAATCAAGATTTTGTTGGGAAGAAAATTCCTGATGCCGGAGTAAGGGATTTTTGTGCCCAGGAGGTGAAATTTTTTTCCACCCAAATGTAAAAACGCACACTAGAATGAGATTCGGGGTTGAATTTCATTCTTCAAAATGGTGTTTTTCATAGCTTTTGAAAATTAAGAATTTTTTGGTGTCCGGGGAAGAAAATTCCTAATACCGAAGGCAAGGCAAGGCAAGGCAAAGCAAGGCAAGGCAAGGCAAATTTCAAATTTCAAATTTCAAATTTCAAATTTCAAATTTCAAATTTCAAATTTCAAATTTCAAATTATTTCAAATTATTTCAAATTATTTCAAATTATTTCAAATATCAAATTTCAAATTTCAAATTTCAATTTTCAAATTTCAAATTTCTTTAATTTTATTTAATTTAATTTAAAATCCCAAAGTCCAGGCCAGACAATTCAAAAAACCAGGTTTTTAAGTCCCGGCGATTTTTGTGCCCAGGAGACGAAATTTTTTTTCCACCCAAATGTATAAATAGACACCAGAATGAGATTCGGGGTTGAATTTCGTCCTTCAAAATAGTGTTTTTCATAGATTTTAAATTCAAGATTTTTTTGGTGTGCGGGGAAGAAAATTCCTGATGCCGGAGTCAGGGACTTTTGTGCCCAGGAGGTGAAATTATTTTCCACCCAAATGTAAAAACGCACACCAGAATGAAATTCGGGCTTGAATTTCATTCTTAAAAATGATGTTTTTCATAGCTTTTAAAAATCAAGAATTTTTTGGTGTCCGGGGAAGAAAATTCCTGATGCCGGAGTCAGGGATTTTTGTGCCCAGGAGGTGAAATTTTTTTCCACCCAAATGTAAAAACGCACACTAGAATGAGATTCGGGGTTGAATTTCATTCTTCAAAATGGTGTTTTTCATAGGTTTTAAAAATTAAGAATTTTTTGGTGTCCGGGGAAGAAAATTCCTAATGCCGAAGGCAAGGCAAGGCAAGGCAAAGCAAGGCAAGGCAAATTTCAAATTTCAAATTTCAAATTTCAAATTTCAAATTTCAAATTTCAAATTTCAAATTTCAAATTTCAAATTTCAAATTTCAAATTTCAAATTTCAAATTTCAAATTCAAATTATTTCAAATTTCAAATTTCAAATTTCTTCAATTTTATTTAATTTAATTTAAAATCCCTCAGTCCAGGCCAGACAATTCAAACAACCAGGTTTTTAAGTCCCGGCGATATTTGTGCCCAGGAGGTGAAATTTTTTTTCAACCCAAATGTATAAATAGACACCAGAATGAGATTCGGGGTTGAATTTCGTCCTTCAAAATGGTGTTTTTAATAGATTTTAAATTCAAGATTTTTTTTGGTGTGCGGGGAAGAAAATTCCTGATGCCGGAGTCAGGGATTTTTGTGCCCAGGAGGTGAATGTTTTTTTTTTACGAAAATCTAAAAACGGATACCAGAATGAGATTCGGGGTTGAATTTCATCCTTAAAAATGGTGTTTTCATAGCTTTTAAAAATCAAGATTTTTTTGGTGTCCGGGGAAGAAAATTCCTGATGCCAGGGTCAGGGATTTTTGTGCACAGGAGGTGAATATTTTTTTTGACCCAAATGTAAAAACGGATGCCAGAATTTGATTTGCGGTTGAATTTTGTCCTTCAAAATGGT
This sequence comes from Vipera ursinii, assembly GCF_947247035.1. Classification (NCBI taxonomy): domain Eukaryota; kingdom Metazoa; phylum Chordata; class Lepidosauria; order Squamata; family Viperidae; genus Vipera; species Vipera ursinii. The sequence continues at coordinate 163,823,933 of NC_139513.1, read as the reverse complement.
GTTTTTCATAGTTTTTAAAAATCAAGATTTTTTTGGTGTCCAGGGAAGATAATTCCTGATGCCGGAGTCAGGGATTTTTGGGCCAAGGAGGTGAATATTTTTTTTGACCCAAATGTAAAAACAGACACCCGAATAGATTCAGGGTTGAATTTTGTCCTTAAAAATGGTGTTTTTCATAATTTTTAAAAATCAAGATTTTGTTGGGAAGAAAATGCCTGATGCCGGAGTCAGGGATTTTTGTGCCCAGGAGGTGAAATTATTTTCCACCCAAATGTAAAAACGCACACCAGAATGAAATTCGGGCTTGAATTTCATTCTTAAAAATGATGTTTTTCATAGCTTTTAAAAATCAAGAATTTTTTGGTGTCCGGGGAAGAAAATTCCTGATGCCGGAGTCAGGGATTTTTGTGCCCAGGAGGTGAATTTTTTTTCCACCCAAATGTAAAAACGCACACTAGAATGAGATTCGGGGTTGAATTTCATTCTTCAAAATGGTGTTTTTCATAGCTTTTGAAAATTAAGAATTTTTTGGTGTCCGGGGAAGAAAATTCCTAATACCGAAGGCAAGGCAAGGCAAGGCAAATTTCAAATTTCAAATTTCAAATTTCAAATTTCATATTTCAAATTATTTCAAATTATTTCAAATTATTTCAAATATCAAATTTCAAATTTCAAATTTCAAATTTCAAATTTCAAATTTCAAATTTCAAATTTCAAATTATTTCAAATTTCAAATTTCAAATTACTTTAATTTAATTTAATTTAATTTAAAATCCCTCAGTCCTGGCCAGACAATTCAAACAACCAGGTTTTTAACTCCCGGCGATTTTTGTGCCCAGGAGGTTAAATTTTTTTTCAACCCAAATGTAAAAACGGATGCCAGAATTAGATTTGGGGTTGCTCTTTGTCCTTAAAAATGTCATTTTTCATAGCTTTTAAAAATCAAGATTTTTTTGGTGTCTGGGTAAGGAAATTCCTTATGCCGATTTTTGTGCCCAGGAGGTGAAAAAAAATTTCTGACTCAAATCTAAAAACGGACACCAGAATGAGATTCGGGGTTGCTTTTTGTCCTTAAAAATGTCATTTTTCATAGCATTTAAAAATCAAGATTTTTTTGGTGTGCGGGGAAGAAAATTCCTGATGCCGGGGTCAGGGATTTTTGTGCCCAGGAGGTGAAATTTTTTTCCCACCCAAATCTAAAAACGGACACCAGAATGAGATTCGGGGTTGAATTTCATTCTCAAAAATGGTGTTTTTCATTGCTTTTAAAAATCAAGATTTTTTTGGTGTCCGGGGAAGAAAATTCCTTATGCCAGGGTCAGGGATTTTTGTGCCCAGGAGGTGAATATTTTTTTTGACCCAAATGTAAAAACGGATGCCAGAATTAGATTTGCGGTTGAATTTCGTCCTTCAAAATGGTGTTTTTCATAGTTTTTAAAAATGAAGATTTTTTTGGTGTCCAGGGAAGAAAATTCCTGATGCCGGAGTCAGGGATTTTTGGGCCCAGGAGGTGAAAAAATTTTTTTGACTCAAATGTAAAAACAGACACCCGAATAGATTCAGGGTTGAATTTTGTCCTTAAAAATGGTGTTTTTCATCATTTTTAAAAATCAAGATTTGTTGGGAAGAAAATGCTTATGCCGGAGTCAGGGATTTTTGTGCCCAGGAGGTGAAATTTTTTTTTCCACCCAAATTTATAAACAGACGCCAGAATGAGATTCGGGGTTGAATTTCATTCTCAAAAATGGTGTTTTTCATAGCTTTTAAAAATCAAGATTTATTTCATGTCCGGGGAAGAAAATTCCTGATGCTGGGGTCAGGGATTTTTGTGCCCAGGAGGTGAAATTTTTTTATTGACTAAAATGTAAAAACTGACACCAGAATGAAATTCGGGGTTGAATTTCTTCCTTAAAAATGGTGTTTTTCATAGTTTATAAAAATAGATTTTTTTGGTGTCCGGGGAAGAAAATTCCTGATGCCAGGGTCAGGGATTTTTGTGCCCAGGAGGTGAAATTACTTTCCACCCAAATGTAAAAACGCACACCAGAATGAAATTCGGGCTTGAATTTCATTCTTAAAAATGATGTTTTTCATAGCTTTTAAAAATCAAGATTTTTTTGGTGTCCGGGAAAGAAAATTCCTGATGCCGGAGTCAGGGATTTTTGTGCCCAGGAGGTGAAATTTTTTTCTCCACCCAAATGTAAAAACAGACACCAGAATGAGATTCGGGGTTGAATTTCTTCCTTAAAAATGGTGTTAATCATAATTTTTAAAAATCAAGATTTTGTTGGGAATAAAATTCCTGATGCCGGAGTCAGCAATTTTTGTGCCCAGGAGGTGAAATTTTTTTCCACCCAAATGTAAAAACGCACACTAGAATGAGATTCGGGGTTGAATTTCATTCTTAAAAATAGTGTTTTTCGTAGCTTTTAAAAATTAAGAATTTTTTGGTGTATGGGGAAGAAAATTCCTAATGCCGAAGGCAAGGCAAGGCAAGGCAAATTTCAAATTTCAAATTTCAAATTTCAAATTTCAAATTTCAAATTTCAAATTTCAAATTTCAAATTTCAAATTTCAAATTTCAAATTTCAAATTTCAAATTTCAAATTTCAAATTTCAAATTTCAAATTATTTCAAATTATTTCAAATTATTTCAAATTTCAAATTTCAAATTTCAAATTTCAAATTTCAAATTTCTTTAATTTTATTTAATTTAATTTAAAATCCCAAAGTCCAGGCCAGACAATTCAAAAAACTAGGTTTTTAAGTCCCGGCGATTTTTGTGCCCAGGAGGTGAAATTTTTTTTCCACCCAAATGTATAAATAGACACCAGAATGAGATTCGGGGTTGAATTTCATCCTTCAAAATGGTGTTTTTCATAGATTTTAAATTCAAGATTTTTTTGGTGTGCGGGGAAGAAAATTCCTGATGCCGGAGTCAGGGACTTTTGTGGCCAGGAGGTGAAATTTTTTTCCACCCAAATGTAAAAACGCACACCAGAATGAAATTCGGGCTTGAATTTCATTCTTAAAAATGATGTTTTTCATAGCTTTTAAAAATCAAGAATTTTTTGGTGTCCGGGGAAGAAAATTCCTGATGCCGGAGTCAGGGATTTTTGTGCCCAGGACGTGAAATTTTTTTTCCACCCAAATATAAAAACAGACACCAGAATGAGATTCGGGGTTGAATTTCTTCCTTAAAAATGGTGTTTATCATAATTTTTAAAAATCAAGATTTTGTTGGGAAGAAACTTCCTGATGCCGGAGTAAGGGATTTTTGTGCCCAGGAGGTGAAATTTTTTTCCACCCAAATGTAAAAACGCATACTAGAATGAGATTCGGGGTTGAATTTCATTCTTCAAAATGGTGTTTTTCATAGCTTTTAAAAATTAAGAATTTTTTGGTGTATGGGGAAGAAAATTCCTGATGCCGGAGTCAGGGATTTTTGTGCCCAGGAGGTGAAATTTTTTTTCCACCCAAATGTAAAAACGGACACCAGAATGAGATTCGGGGTTGAATTTGTTCCTTAAAAATGGTGTTTTTCATAGTTTATAAAAATCAAGATTTTTTTGGTGTCCGGGGAAGAAAATTCCTGATGCCAGGGTCAGGGATTTTTGTGCCCAGGAGGTGAATATTTTTTTTGACCCAAATGTAAAAACGGATGCCAGAATTAGATTTGGGGTTGAATTTCATTCTCAAAAATGGTGTTTTTCATTGCTTTTAAAAATCAAGATTTTTTTGGTGTCTGGGTAAGGAAATTCCTTATGCCGATTTTTGTGCCCAGGAGGTGAAAAAAAATTTCTGACTCAAATCTAAAAACGGACACCAGAATGAGATTCGGGGTTGCTTTTTGTCCTTAAAAATGTCATTTTTCATAGCATTTAAAAATCAAGATTTTTTTGGTGTGCGGGGAAGAAAATTCCTGATGCCGGGGTCAGGGATTTTTGTGCCCAGGAGGTGAAATTTTTTTCCCACCCAAATCTAAAAACGGACACCAGAATGAGATTCGGGGTTGAATTTCATTCTCAAAAATGGTGTTTTTCATTGCTTTTAAAAATCAAGATTTTTTTGGTGTCCGGGGAAGAAAATTCCTTATGCCAGGGTCAGGGATTTTTGTGCCCAGGAGGTGAATATTTTTTTTGACCCAAATGTAAAAACGGATGCCAGAATTAGATTTGCGGTTGAATTTCGTCCTTCAAAATGGTGTTTTTCATAGTTTTTAAAAATGAAGATTTTTTTGGTGTCCAGGGAAGAAAATTCCTAATGCCGGAGTCAGGGATTTTTGGGCCCAGGAGGTGAAAAAATTTTTTTGACTCAAATGTAAAAACAGACACCCGAATAGATTCAGGGTTGAATTTTGTCCTTAAAAATGGTGTTTTTCATCATTTTTAAAAATCAAGATTTGTTGGGAAGAAAATGCTTATGCCGGAGTCAGGGATTTTTGTGCCCAGGAGGTGAAATTTTTTTTTCCACCCAAATTTATAAACAGACGCCAGAATGAGATTCGGGGTTGAATTTCATTCTCAAAAATGGTGTTTTTCATAGCTTTTAAAAATCAAGATTTATTTCATGTCCGGGGAAGAAAATTCCTGATGCTGGGGTCAGGGATTTTTGTGCCCAGGAGGTGAAATTTTTTTATTGACTCAAATGTAAAAACTGACACCAGAATGAAATTCGGGGTTGAATTTCTTCCTTAAAAATGGTGTTTTTCATAGTTTATAAAAATAGATTTTTTTGGTGTCCGGGGAAGAAAATTCCTGATGCCAGGGTCAGGGATTTTTGTGCCCAGGAGCTGAAATTACTTTCCACCCAAATGTAAAAACGCACACCAGAATGAAATTCGGGCTTGAATTTCATTCTTAAAAATGATGTTTTTCATAGCTTTTAAAAATCAAGATTTTTTTGGTGTCCGGAAAAGAAAATTCCTGATGCCGGAGTCAGGGATTTTTGTGCCCAGGAGGTGAAATTTTTTTCTCCACCCAAATGTAAAAACAGACACCAGAATGAGATTCGGGGTTGAATTTCTTCCTTAAAAATGGTGTTAATCATAATTTTTAAAAATCAAGATTTTGTTGGGAATAAAATTCCTGATGCCGGAGTCAGGGATTTTTGTGCCCAGGAGGTGAAATTTTTTTCCACCCAAATGTAAAAACGCACACTAGAATGAGATTCGGGGTTGAATTTCATTCTTAAAAATAGTGTTTTTCGTAGCTTTTAAAAATTAAGAATTTTTTGGTGTATGGGGAAGAAAATTCCTAATGCCGAAGGCAAGGCAAGGCAAGGCAAATTTCAAATTTCAAATTTCAAATTTCAAATTTCAAATTTCAAATTTCAAATTTCAAATTTCAAATTTCAAATTTCAAATTTCAAATTTCAAATTTCAAATTTCAAATTTCAAATTATTTCAAATTATTTCAAATTATTTCAAATATCAAATTTCAAATTTCAAATTTCAAATTTCAAATTTCTTTAATTTTATTTAATTTAATTTAAAATCCCAAAGTCCAGGCCAGACAATTCAAAAAACCAGGTTTTTAAGTCCCGGCGATTTTTGTGCCCAGGAGGTGAAATTTTTTTTCCACCCAAATGTATAAATAGACACCAGAATGAGATTCGGGGTTGAATTTCATCCTTCAAAATGGTGTTTTTCATAGATTTTAAATTCAAGATTTTTTTGGTGTGCGGGGAAGAAAATTCCTGATGCCGGAGTCAGGGACTTTTGTGGCCAGGAGGTGAAATTTTTTTCCACCCAAATGTAAAAACGCACACCAGAATGAAATTCGGGCTTGAATTTCATTGTTAAAAATGATGTTTTTCATAGCTTTTAAAAATCAAGAATTTTTTGGTGTCCGGGAAAGAAAATTCCTGATGCCGGAGTCAGGGATTTTTGTGCCCAGGACGTGAAATTTTTTTTCCACCCAAATATAAAAACGGACACCAGAATGAGATTCGGGGTTGAATTTCTTCCTTAAAAATGGTGTTTATCATAATTTTTAAAAATCAAGATTTTGTTGGGAAGAAACTTCCTGATGCCGGAGTAAGGGATTTTTGTGCCCAGGAGGTGAAATTTTTTTCCACCCAAATGTAAAAACGCATACTAGAATGAGATTCGGGGTTGAATTTCATTCTTCAAAATGGTGTTTTTCATAGCTTTTAAAAATTAAGAATTTTTTGGTGTCCGGGGAAGAAAATTCCTAATGCCGAAGGCAAGGCAAGGCAAGGCAAAGCAAGGCAAGGCAAATTTCAAATTTCAAATTTCAAATTTCAAATTTCAAATTTCAAATTTCAAATTTCAAATTATTTCAAATTTCAAATTTCAAATTTCAAATTTCTTTAATTTTATTTAATTTAATTTAAAATCCCTCAGTCCAGGCCAGACAATTCAAACAACCAGGTTTTTAAGTCCCGGCGATTTTTGTGCACAGGAGGTGAATTTTTTTTTCAACCCAAATGTATAAATAGACACCAGAATGAGATTCGGGGTTGAATTTCGTCCTTCAAAATGGTGTTTTTAATAGATTTTAAATTCAAGATTTTTTTGGTGTGCGGGGAAGAAAATTCCTGATGCCGGAGTCAGGGACTTTTGTGGCCAGGAGGTGAAATTTTTTTCCACCCAAATGTAAAAACGCACACCAGAATGAGATTCGGGCTTGAATTTCATTCTTAAAAATGATGTTTTTCATAGCTTTTAAAAATCAAGAATTTTTTGGTGTCCGGGAAAGAAAATTCCTGATGCCGGAGTAAGGGATTTTTGTGCCCAGGAGGTGAAATTTTTTTCCACCCAAATGTAAAAACGCATACTAGAATGAGATTCGGGGTTGAATTTCATTCTTCAAAATGGTGTTTTTCATAGCTTTTAAAAATTAAGAATTTTTTGGTGTCCGGGGAAGAAAATTCCTAATGCCGAAGGCAAGGCAAGGCAAGGCAAAGCAAGGCAAGGCAAATTTCAAATTTCAAATTTCAAATTTCAAATTTCAAATTTCAAATTTCAAATTTCAAATTTCAAATTATTTCAAATTTCAAATTTCAAATTTCAAATTTCTTTAATTTTATTTAATTTAATTTAAAATCCCTCAGTCCAGGCCAGACAATTCAAACAACCAGGTTTTTAAGTCCCGGCGATTTTTGTGCACAGGAGGTGAATTTTTTTTTCAACCCAAATGTATAAATAGACACCAGAATGAGATTCGGGGTTGAATTTCGTCCTTCAAAATGGTGTTTTTAATAGATTTTAAATTCAAGATTTTTTTGGTGTGCGGGGAAGAAAATTCCTGATGCCGGAGTCAGGGATTTTTGTGCCCAGGAGGTGAATGTTTTTTTTTACTCAAATCCAAAAACGGACACCAGAATGAGATTCGGGCTTGAATTTCGTCCTTCAAAATGGTGTTTTTCATAGATTTTAAATTCAAGATTTTTTTGGTGTCCGGGGAAGAAAATTCCTGATGCCGGAGTCAGGGACTTTTGTGCCCAGGAGGTGAAATTATTTTCCAACGAAATGTAAAAACGCACACCAGAATGAAATTCGGGCTTGAATTTCATTCTTAAAAATGATGTTTTTCATAGCTTTTAAAAATCAAGAATTTTTTGGTGTCCGGGGAAGAAAATTCCTGATGCCGGAGTCAGGGATTTTTGTGCCCAGGAGGTGAATTTTTTTTCCCACCCAAATGTAAAAACGGACACCAGAATGAGATTCGGGGTTGAATTTGTTCCTTAAAAATGGTGTTTTTCATAGTTTATAAAAATCAAGATTTTTTTGGTGTCCGGGGAAGAAAATTCCTGATGCCAGGGTCAGGGATTTTTGTGCCCAGGAGGTGAATATTTTTTTTGACCCAAATGTAAAAACGGATGCCAGAATTAGATTTGGGGTTGAATTTCCTCCTTCAAAATGGTGTTTTTCATAGTTTTTAAAAATCAAGATTTTTTTGGTGTCCAGGGAAGATAATTCCTGATGCCGGAGTCAGGGATTTTTGGGCCCAGGAGGTGAATTTTTTTTTTTGACTCAAATGTAAAAACGGACACCCGAATAGATTCAGGGTTGAATTTTGTCCTTAAAAATGGTGTTTTTCATAATTTTTAAAAATCAAGATTTTGTTGGGAAGAAAATGACTGATGCCGGAGTCAGGGATTTTTGTGCCCAGGAGGTGAAATTTTTTTTTCCACCCAAATGTAAAAACGGACACCAGAATGAGATTCGGGGTTGAATTTGTTCCTTAAAAATGGTTTTTATCATAATTTTTAAAAATCAAGATTTTGTTGGGAAGAAAATTCCTGATGCCGCAGTCAGGGATTTTTGTGCCCAGGAGGTGAAATTTTTTTTCCACCCAAATGTAAAAACGGACACCAGAATGAGATTCGGGGTTCAATTTGTTCCTTAAAAATGGTGTTTTTCATAGTTTATAAAAATCAAGATTTTTTTGGTGTCCGGGGAAGAAAATTCCTGATGCCAGGGTCAGGGATTTTTGTGCCCAGGAAGTGAATATTTTTTTTGACCCAAATGTAAAAACGGATGCCAGAATTAGATTTGGGGTTGAATTTCGTCCTTCAAAATGGTGTTTTTCATAGTTTTTAAAAATCAAGATTTTTTTGGTGTCCAGGGAAGATAATTCCTGATGCCGGAGTCAGGGATTTTTGGGCCCAGGAGGTGAATTTTTTTTTTTGACTCAAATGTAAAAACGGACACCCGAATAGATTCAGGGTTGAATTTTGTCCTTAAAAATGGTGTTTTTCATAATTTTTAAAAATCAAGATTTTGTTGGGAAGAAAATTCCTGATGCCGGAGTCAGGGATTTTTGTGCCCAGGAGGTGAAATTTTTTTCCACCCAAATGTAAAAATGCACACTAGAATGAGATTCGGGGTTGAATTTCATTCTTCAAAATGGTGTTTTTCATAGCTTTTAAAAATTAAGAATTTTTTGGTGTCCGGGGAAGAAAATTCCTGATTCCAGGGTCAGGGATTTTTGTGCCCAGGAGGTGAAATTACTTTCCACCCAAATGTAAAAACGCACACCAGAATGAAATTCGGGCTTCAATTTCATTCTTAAAAATGATGTTTTTCATAGCTTTTAAAAATCAAGATTTTTTTGGTGTCCGGGAAAGAAAATTCCTAATGCCGAAGGCAAGGCAAGGCAAGGCAAAGCAAGGCAAGGCAAGGCAAATTTCAAATTTCAAATTTCAAATTTCAAATTTCAAATTTCAAATTTCAAATTTCAAATTTCAAATTTCAAATTTCAAATTTCAAATTTCAAATTTCAAATTTCAAATTTCAAATTTCAAATTTCAAATTTCAAATTTCAAATTTCAAATTTCAAATTTCAAATTTCAAATTTCAAATTTCAAATTTCAAATTTCAAATTTCAAATTTCAAATTTCAAATTTCAAATTTCAAATTTCAAATTTCAAATTTCAAATTTCAAATTTCAAATTTCAAATTATTTCAAATTTCAAATTTCAAATTTCTTTAATTTTATTTAATTTAATTTAAAATCCCTCAGTCCTGGCCAGACAATTCAAACAACCAGGTTTTTAAGTCCCGGCGATTTTTGTGCCCAGGAGGTTAAATTTTTTTTCAACCCAAATGTATAAATAGACACCAGAATGAGATTCGGGGTTGAATTTCGTCCTTCAAAATGGTGTTTTTAATAGATTTTAAATTCAAGATTTTTTTGGTGTGCGGGGAAGAAAATTCCTGATGCCGGAGTCAGGGATTTTTGGGCCCAGGAGGTGAATTTTTTTTTTGACTCAAATGTAAAAACAGACACCCGAATAGATTCAGGGTTGAATTTTGTCCTTAAAAATGGTGTTTTTGATAATTTTTAAAAATCAAGATTTTGTTGGGAAGAAAATGCCTGATGCCGGAGTCAGGGATTTTTGTGCCCAGGAGGTGAAATTTTTTTTTCCACCCAAATGTAAAAATGGACACCAGAATGAGATTCGGGGTTGAATTTCTTCCTTAAAAATGGTGTTTATCATTATTTTTAAAAATCAAGATTTTGTTGGGAAGAAAATTCCTGATGCCGGAGTAAGGGATTTTTGTGCCCAGGAGGTGAAATTTTTTTCCACCCAAATGTAAAAACGCACACTAGAATGAGATTCGGGGTTGAATTTCATTCTTCAAAATGGTGTTTTTCATAGCTTTTGAAAATTAAGAATTTTTTTGTGTCCGGGGAAGAAAATTCCTAATACCGAAGGCAAGGCAAGGCAAGGCAAAGCAAGGCAAGGCAAGGCAAATTTCAAATTTCAAATTTCAAATTTCAAATTTCAAATTTCAAATTTCAAATTTCAAATTTCAAATTATTTCAAATTATTTCAAATATCAAATTTCAAATTTCAAATTTCAAATTTCTTTAATTTTATTTAATTTAATTTAAAATCCCAAAGTCCAGGCCAGACAATTCAAAAAACCAGGTTTTTAAGTCCCGGCGATTTTTGTGCCCAGGAGGTGAAATTTTTTTTCCACCCAAATGTATAAATAGACACCAGAATGAGATTCGGGGTTGAATTTCCTCCTTCAAAATGGTGTTTTTCATAGATTTTAAATTCAAGATTTTTTTGGTGTGCGGGGAAGAAAATTCCTGATGCCGGAGTCAGGGACTTTTGTTCCCAGGAGGTGAAATTATTTTCCACCCAAATGTAAAAACGCACACCAGAATGAAATTCGGGCTTGAATTTCATTCTTAAAAATGATGTTTTTCATAGCTTTTAAAAATCAAGAATTTTTTGGTGTCCGGGGAAGAAAATTCCTGATGCTGGAGTCAGGGATTTTTGTGCCCAGGAGGTGAAATTTTTTTCCACCCAAATGTAAAAACGCACACTAGAATGAGATTCGGGGTTGAATTTCATTCTTCAAAATGGTGTTTTTCATAGGTTTTAAAAATTAAGAATTTTTTGGTGTCCGGGGAAGAAAATTCCTAATGCCGAAGGCAAGGCAAGGGAAGGCAAGGCAAAGCATGGCAAGGCAAATTTCAAATTTCAAATTTCAAATTTCAAATTTCAAATTTCAAATTTCAAATTTCAAATTTCAAATTTCAAATTTCAAATTTCAAATTTCAAATTTCAAATTTCAAATTTCAAATTTCAAATTTCAAATTTCAAATTTCAAATTTCAAATTCAAATTATTTCAAATTTCAAATTTCAAATTTCAAATTTCTTTAATTTTATTTAATTTAATTTAAAATCCCTCAGTCCAGGCCAGACAATTCAAACAACCAGGTTTTTAAGTCCCGGCGATATTTGTGCCCAGGAGGTGAAATTTTTTTTCAACCCAAATGTATAAATAGACACCAGAATGAGATTCGGGGTTGAATTTCGTCCTTCAAAATGGTGTTTTTAATAGATTTTAAATTCAAGATTTTTTTGGTGTGCGGGGAAGAAAATTCCTGATGCCGGAGTCAGGGATTTTTGTGCCCAGGAGGTGAATGTTTTTTTTTACGAAAATCTAAAAACGGATACCAGAATGAGATTCAGGGTTGAATTTCATCCTTAAAAATGGTGTTTTCATAGCTTTTAAAAATCAAGATTTTTTTGGTGTCCGGGGAAGAAAATTCCTGATGCCAGGGTCAGGGATTTTTGTGCCCAGGAGGTGAATATTTTTTTTGACCCAAATGTAAAAACGGATGCCAGAATTAGATTTGGGGTTGAATTTCGTCCTTCAAAATGCTGTTTTTCATAGTTTTTAAAAATCAAGATTTTTTTGGTGTCCAGGGAAGATAATTCCTGATGCCGGAGTCAGGGATTTTTGGGCCCAGGAGGTGAATTTTTTTTTTTGACTCAAATGTAAAAACGGACACCCAAATAGATTCAGGGTTGAATTTTGTCCTTAAAAATGGTGTTTTTCATAATTTTTAAAAATCAAGATTTTGTTGGGAAGAAAATGACTGATGGCGGAGTCAGGGATTTTTGTGCCCAGGAGGTGAAATTTTTTTTTCCACCCAAATGTAAAAACGGACACCAGAATGAGATTCGGGGTTGAATTTGTTCCTTAAAAATGGTGTTTATCATAATTTTTAAAAATCAAGATTTTGTTGGGAAGAAAATTCCTGATGCCGGAGTCAGGGATTTTTGTGCCCAGGAGGTGAAATTTTTTCCCCACCCAAATGTAAAAACGGAAACCAGAATGAGATTCGGGGTTGAATTTCTTCCTTAAAAATGGTGTTTATCATAATTTTAAAAATTAAGAATTTTTTGGTTTATGGGGAAGAAAATTCCTAATGCCGAAGGCAAGGCAAGGCAAGGCAAATTTCAAATTTCAAATTTCAAATTTCAAATTTCAAATTTCAAATTTCAAATTTCAAATTTCAAATTTCAAATTTCAAATTTCAAATTTCAAATTTCAAATTTCAAATTTCAAATTTCAAATTTCAAATTTCAAATTTCAAATTTCAAATTTCAAATTTCAAATTTCAAATTTCAAATTTCAAATTTCAAATTATTTCAAATTTAAAATTTCAAATTTCAAATTTCAAATTTCAAATTTCAAATTTCAAATTTCAAATTATTTCAAATTTAAAATTTCAAATTTCTTTAATTTAATTTAATTTAATTTAAAATCCCTCAGTCCTGGCCAGACAATTCAAACAACCAGGTTTTTAACTCCCGGCGATTTTTGTGCCCAGGAGGTTAAATTTTTTTTCAACCCAAATGTATAAATAGACACCAGAATGAGATTCGGGGTTGAATTTCGTCCTTCAAAATGGTGTTTTTCATAGATTTTAAATTCAAGATTTTTTTGGTGTGCGGGGAAGAAAATTCCTGATGCCGGAGTCAGGGATTTTTGTGCCCAGGAGGTGAATGGTTTTTTTTACTCAAATCCAAAAACGGACACCAGAATGAGATTCGGGGTTGAATTTCGTCCTTCAAAATGGTGTTTTTCATAGATTTTAAATTCAAGATTTTTTTGGTGTCCGGGGACGAAAATTCCTGATGCCGGAGTCAGGGATTTTTGTGCCCAGGAGGTGAATTTTTTTTTTTTGACTCAAATGTAAAAACGGACACCCGAATAGATTCAGGGTTGAATTTTGTCCTTAAAAATGGTGTTTTTCGTAATTTTTAAAAATCAAGATTTTGTTGGGAAGAAAATGACTGATGCCGGAGTCAGGGATTTTTGTGCCCAGGAGGTGAATTTTTTTTTTCCACCCAAATGTAAAAACGGACACCAGAATGAGATTCGGGGTTGAATTTGTTCCTTAAAAATGGTGTTTATCATAATTTTTAAAAATCAAGATTTTGTTGGGAAGAAAATTCCTGATGCCGGAGTCAGGGATTTTTGTGCCCAGGAGGTGAAATTTTTTTCCACCCAAATGTAAAAACGCACACTAGAATGAGATTCGGGTTTGAATTTCATTCTTCAAAATGGTGTTTTTCATAGCTTTTAAAAATTAAGAATTTTTTGGTGTCCGGGGAAGAAAATTCCTGATTCCAGGGTCAGGGATTTTTGTGCCCAGGACGTGAAATTACTTTCCACCCAAATGTAAAAACGCACACCAGAATGAAATTCGGGCTTGAATTTCATTCTTAAAAATGATGTTTTTCATAGCTTTTAAAAATCAAGATTTTTTTGGTGTCCGGGGAAGAAAATTCCTGATGCCGGAGTCAGGGATTTTTGTGCCCAGGAGGTGAAATTTTTTCCCCACCCAAATGTAAAAATGGAAATCAGAATGAGATTCGGGGTTGAATTTCTTCCTTAAAAATGGTGTTTATCATAATTTTAAAAATTAAGAATTTTTTGGTGTATGGGGAAGAAAATTCCTAATGCCGAAGGCAAGGCAAGGCAAGGCAAGGCAAATTTCAAATTTCAAATTTCAAATTTCAAATTTCAAATTTCAAATTTCAAATTTCAAATTTCAAATTTCAAATTTCAAATTTCAAATTTCAAATTTCAAATTTCATATTTCAAATTTGAAATTTCAAATTTCAAATTTCAAATTTCAAATTTCAAATTATTTCAAATTTCAAATTTCAAATTTCTTTAATTTAATTTAATTTAATTTAAAATCCCTCAGTCCTGGCCAGACAATTCAAACAACCAGGTTTTTAACTCCCGGCGATTTTTGTGCCCAGGAGGTTAAATTTTTTTCCAACCCAAATGTATAAATAGACACCAGAATGAGATTCGGGGTTGAATTTCGTCCTTCAAAATGGTGTTTTTCATAGATTTTAAATTCAAGATTTTTTTGGTGTGCGGGGAAGAAAATTCCTGATGCCAGAGTCAGGGATTTTTGTGCCCAGGAGGTGAATGTTTTTTTTTACTCAAATACAAAAACGGACACCAGAATGAGATTCGGGGTTGAATTTCGTCCTTCAAAATGGTGTTTTTCATAGATTTTAAATTCAAGATTTTTTTGGTGTCCGGGGACGAAAATTCCTGATGCCGGAGTCAGGGATTTTTGTGCCCAGTAGGTGAAATTTTTTTTCCACCCAAATGTAAAAACGGACACCAGAATGAGATTCGGGGTTGAATTTGTTCCTTAAAAATGGTTTTTATCATAATTTTTAAAAATCAAGATTTTGTTGGGAAGAAAATTCCTGATGCCGGAGTAAGGGATTTTTGTGCCCAGGATGTGAAATTTTTTTCCACCCAAATGTAAAAATGCACACTAGAATGAGATTCGGGGTTGAATTTCATTCTTCAAAATGGTGTTTTTCATAGCTTTTAAAAATTAAGAATTTTTTGGTGTCCGGGGAAGAAAATTCCTGATGCCGGAGTCAGGGATTTTTGTGCCCAGGAGGTGAAATTTTTTTTCCACCCAAATGTAAGAACGGACACCAGAATGAGATTCGGGGTTGAATTTGTTCCTTAAAAATGGTGTTTTTCATAGTTTATAAAAATCAAGATTTTTTTGGTGTCCGGGGAAGAAAATTCCTGATGCCAGGGTCAGGGATTTTTGTGCCGAGGAGGTGAATATTTTTTTTGACCCAAATGTAAAAACGGATGCCAGAATTAGATTTGGGGTTGAATTTCGTCCTTCAAAATGGTGTTTTTCATAGTTTTTAAAAATCAAGATT
>NC_139513.1:163673732-163808732 GCF_947247035.1 Vipera ursinii | reverse complement strand
TTGTTGGTGTCCAGGGAAGATAATTCCTGATGCCGGAGTCAGGGATTTTTGGGCCCAGGAGGTGAATATTTTTTTTTCCACCCAAATGTAAAAACGGACACCAGAATGAGATTCGGGGTTGAATTTGTTCCTTAAAAATGGTGTTTATCATAATTTTTAAAAATCAAGATTTTGTTGGGAAGAAAATTCCTGATGCCGGAGTAAAGGATTTTTGTGCCCAGGATGTGAAATTTTTTTCCACCCAAATGTAAAAACGCACACTAGAATGAGATTCGGGGTTGAATTTCATTCTTCAAAATGGTGTTTTTCATAGCTTTTAAAAATTAAGAATTTTTTGGTGTCCGGGGAAGAAAATTCCTAATGCCAAAGGCAAGGCAAGGCAAGGCAAAGCAAGGCAAGGCAAGGCAAATAATTTCAAATTTCAAATTTCAAATTTCAAATTTCAAATTTCAAATTTCAAATTTCAAATTTCAAATTTCAAATTTCAAATTTCAAATTTCAAATTTCAAATTTTAAATTTCAAATTTCAAATTTCAAATTTCAAATTTCAAATTTCAAATTTCAAATTTCAAATTTCAAATTTCAAATTTCAAATTATTTCAAATTATTTCAAATTATTTCAAATATCAAATTTCAAATTTCAAATTTCAAATTTCAAACTTCTTTAATTTTATTTAATTTAATTTAAAATCCCAAAGTCCATGCCAGACAATTGAAAAAACCACGTTTTTAAGTCCCGGCGATTTTTGTGCCCAGGAGGTGAATTTTTTTCCCCACCCAAATGTATAAATAGACACCAGAATGAGATTCGGGGTTGAATTTCGTCCTTCAAAATGGTGTTTTTCATAGATTTTAAATTCAAGATTTTTTTGGTGTCCGGGGAAGAAAATTCCTAATGCCGAAGGCAAGGCAAGGCAAGGCAAATTTCAAATTTCAAATTTCAAATTTCAAATTTCAAATTTCAAATTTCAAATTTCAAATTTCAAATTTCAAATTTCAAATTTCAAATTTCAAATTTCAAATTTCAAATTTCAAATTTCAAATTTCAAATTTCAAATTTCAAATTTCAAATTTCAAATTTCAAATTTCAAATTTCAAATTTCAAATTTCAAATTTCAAATTTCAAATTATTTCAAATTTCAAATTTCAAATTCAAATTATTTCAAATTTCAAATTTCAAATTTCAAATTTCTTTAATTTAATTTAATTTAATTTAAAATCCCTCAGTCCAGGCCAGACAATTCAAACAACCAGGTTTTTAAGTCCCGGCGATATTTGTGCCCAGGAGGTGAAATTTTTTTTCAACCCAAATGTATAAATAGACACCAGAATGAGATTCGGGGTTGAATTTCGTCCTTCAAAATGGTGTTTTTAATTGATTTTAAATTCAAGATTTTTTTTGGTGTGCGGGGAAGAAAATTCCTGATGCCGGAGTCAGGGATTTTTGTGCCCAGGAGGTGAATGTTTTTTTTTACGAAAATCTAAAAACGGATACCAGAATGAGATTCGGGGTTGAATTTCATCCTTAAAAATGGTGTTTTCATAGCTTTTAAAAATTAAGAATTTTTTGGTGTCCGGGGAAGAAAATTCCTAATGCCGAAGGCAAGGCAAGGCAAGGCAAAGTAAGGCAAGGCAAATTTCAAATTTCAAATTTCAAATTTCAAATTTCAAATTTCAAATTTCAAATTTCAAATTTCAAATTTCAAATTTCAAATTTCAAATTTCAAATTTCAAGTTTCAAATTTCAAATTTCAAATTTCAAATTTCAAATTTCAAATTTCAAATTTCAAATTTCAAATTCAAATTATTTCAAATTTCAAATTTCAAATTTCAAATTTCAAATTTATTTAATTTTATTTAATTTAATTTAAAATCCCTCAGTCCAGGCCAGACAATTCAAACAACCAGGTTTTTAAGTCCCGGTGATTTTTGTGCCCAGGAGGAGAAATTTTTTTTCAACCCAAATATATAAATAGACACCAGAATGAGATTCGGGGTTGAATTTCGTCCTTCAAAATGGTGTTTTTAATAGATTTTAAATTCAAGATTTTTTTGGTGTGCGGGGAAGAAAATTCCTGATGCCGGAGTCAGGGATTTTTGTGCCCAGGAGGTGAATGTTTTTTTTTACGAAAATCTAAAAACGGACACCAGAATGAGATTCGGGGTTGAATTTCATCCTTAAAAATTGTGTTTTCATAGCTTTTAAAAATCAAGATTTTTTTGGTGTCTGGGTAAGAAAATTCCTTATGCCGATTTTTGTGCCCAGGAGGTGAAATTTTTTCCCCACCCAAATGTAAAAACGGACACCAGAATGAGATTCGGGGTTGAATTTCTTCCTTAAAAATGGTGTTTATCATAATTATTAAAAATCAAGATTTTGTTGGGAATAAAATTCCTGATGCCGGAGTCAGGGATTTTTGTGCCCAGGAGGTGAAATTTTTTTCCACCCAAATGTAAAAACGCACACTAGAATGAGATTCGGGGTTCAATTTCATTCTTAAAAATGGTGTTTTTCATAGCTTTTAAAAATTAAGAATTTTTTGGTGTATGGGGAATAAAATTCCTAATGCCGAAGGCAAGGCAAGGCAAGGCAAAGCAAGGCAAGGCAAGGCAAATTTCAAATTTCAAATTTCAAATTTCAAATTTCAAATTTCAAATTTCAAATTTCAAATTTCAAATTTCAAATTTCAAATTTCAAATTTCAAATTTCAAATTTCAAATTTCAAATTTCAAATTTCAAATTTCAAATTTCAAATTATTTCAAATTATTTGAAATTTCAAATTTCAAATTTCAAATTTCTTTAATTTTATTTAATTTAATTTAAAATCCCTCAGTCCTGGCCAGACAATTCAAACAACCAGGTTTTTAAGTCCCGGCGATTTTTGTGCCCAGGAGGTTAAATTTTTTTTCAACCCAAATGTATAAATAGACACCAGAATAAGATTCGGGGTTGAATTTAGTCCTTCAAAATGGTGTTTTTCATAGATTTTAAATTCAAGATTTTTTTGGTGTACGGGGAAGAAAATTCCTGATGCCGGAGTCAGGGATTTTTGTGCCCAGGAGGTGAATGTTTTTTTTTACTCAAATCCAAAAACGGACACCAGAATGAGATTCGGGGTTGAATTTCGTCCTTCAAAATGGTGTTTTTCATAGATTTTAAATTCAAGATTTTTTTGGTGTCCAGGGAAGAAAATTCCTGATGCCGCAGTCAGTGACTTTTGTGCCCAGGAGGTGAAATTATTTTACAAAGAAATGTAAAAACGCACACCAGAATGAAATTCAGGCTTGAATTTCATTCTTAAAAATGATGTTTTTCATAGCTTTTAAAAATCAAGAATTTTTTGGTGTCCGGGGAAGAAAATTCCTGATGCCGGAGTCAGGGATTTTTGTGCCCAGGAGGTGAAATTTTTTTTCCACCCAAATGTAAAAACGGACACCCGAATGAGATTCGGGGTTGAATTTGTTCCTTAAAAATGGTGTTTTTCATAGTTTATAAAAATCAAGATTTTTTTTGGTGTTCGGGGAAGAAAATTCCTGATGCCAGGGTCAGGGGTTTTTGTGCCCAGGAGGTGAATATTTTTTTTGACCCAAATGTAAAAACGGATGCCAGAATTAGATTTGCGGTTGAATTTCGTCCTTCAAAATGGTGTTTTTCATAGTTTTTAAAAATCAAGATTTTTTTTGGTGTCCAGGGAAGATAATTCCTGATGCCGGAGTCAGGGATTTTTGGGCCCAGGAGGTGAATTTTTTTTTTGACTCAAATGTAAAAGCAGACACCCGAATAGATTCAGGGTTGAATTTTGTCCTTAAAAATGGTGTTTTTCATAATTTTTAAAAATCAAGATTTTTTGGGAAGAAAATGCCTGATGCCGGAGTCAGGGATTTTTGTGCCCAGGAGGTGAAATTTTTTTTTCCACCCAAATGTAAAAATGGACACAAGAATGAGATTCGGGGTTGAATTTCTTCCTTAAAAATGGTCTTTATCATTATTTTTAAAAATCAAGATTTTGTTGGGAAGAAAATTCCTGATGCCGGAGTAAGGGATTTTTGTGCCCAGGAGGTGAAATTTTTTTCCACCCAAATGTAAAAACGCACACTAGAATGAGATTCGGGGTTGAATTTCATTCTTCAAAATGGTGTTTTTCATAGCTTTTGAAAATTAAGAATTTTTTGGTGTCCGGGGAAGAAAATTCCTAATACCGAAGGCAAGGCAAGGCAAGGCAAAGCAAGGCAAGGCAAGGCAAATTTCAAATTTCAAATTTCAAATTTCAAATTTCAAATTTCAAATTTCAAATTTCAAATTATTTCAAATTATTTCAAATTATTTCAAATTATTTCAAATATCAAATTTCAAATTTCAAATTTCAATTTTCAAATTTCAAATTTCTTTAATTTTATTTAATTTAATTTAAAATCCCAAAGTCCAGGCCAGACAATTCAAAAAACCAGGTTTTTAAGTCCCGGCGATTTTTGTGCCCAGGAGACGAAATTTTTTTTCCACCCAAATGTATAAATAGACACCAGAATGAGATTCGGGGTTGAATTTCGTCCTTCAAAATGGTGTTTTTCATAGATTTTAAATTCAAGATTTTTTTGGTGTGCGGGGAAGAAAATTCCTGATGCCGGAGTCAGGGACTTTTGTGCCCAGGAGGTGAAATTATTTTCCACCCAAATGTAAAAACGCACACCAGAATGAAATTCGGGCTTGAATTTCATTCTTAAAAATGATGTTTTTCATAGCTTTTAAAAATCAAGAATTTTTTGGTGTCCGGGGAAGAAAATTCCTGATGCCGGAGTCAGGGATTTTTGTGCCCAGGAGGTGAAATTTTTTTCCACCCAAATGTAAAAACGCACACTAGAATGAGATTCGGGGTTGAATTTCATTCTTCAAAATGGTGTTTTTCATAGGTTTTAAAAATTAAGAATTTTTTGGTGTCCGGGGAAGAAAATTCCTAATGCCGAAGGCAAGGCAAGGCAAGGCAAAGCAAGGCAAGGCAAATTTCAAATTTCAAATTTCAAATTTCAAATTTCAAATTTCAAATTTCAAATTTCAAATTTCAAATTTCAAATTTCAAATTTCAAATTTCAAATTTCAAATTTCAAATTTCAAATTTCAAATTCAAATTATTTCAAATTTCAAATTTCAAATTTCAAATTTCTTTAATTTTATTTAATTTAATTTAAAATCCCTCAGTCCAGGCCAGACAATTCAAACAACCAGGTTTTTAAGTCCCGGCGATATTTGTGCCCAGGAGGTGAAATTTTTTTTCAACCCAAATGTATAAATAGACACCAGAATGAGATTCGGGGTTGAATTTCGTCCTTCAAAATGGTGTTTTTAATAGATTTTAAATTCAAGATTTTTTTTGGTGTGCGGGGAAGAAAATTCCTGATGCCGGAGTCAGGGATTTTTGTGCCCAGGAGGTGAATGTTTTTTTTTACGAAAATCTAAAAACGGATACCAGAATGAGATTCGGGGTTGAATTTCATCCTTAAAAATGGTGTTTTCATAGCTTTTAAAAATCAAGATTTTTTTGGTGTCCGGGGAAGAAAATTCCTGATGCCAGGGTCAGGGATTTTTGTGCACAGGAGGTGAATATTTTTTTTGACCCAAATGTAAAAACGGATGCCAGAATTTGATTTGCGGTTGAATTTTGTCCTTCAAAATGGTGTTTTTCATAGTTTTTAAAAATCAAGATTTTTTTGGTGTCCAGGGAAGATAATTCCTGATGCCGGAGTCAGGGATTTTTGGGCCAAGGAGGTGAATATTTTTTTTGACCCAAATGTAAAAACAGACACCCGAATAGATTCAGGGTTGAATTTTGTCCTTAAAAATGGTGTTTTTCATAATTTTTAAAAATCAAGATTTTGTTGGGAAGAAAATGCCTGATGCCGGAGTCAGGGATTTTTGTGCCCAGGAGGTGAAATTATTTTCCACCCAAATGTAAAAACGCACACCAGAATGAAATTCGGGCTTGAATTTCATTCTTAAAAATGATGTTTTTCATAGCTTTTAAAAATCAAGAATTTTTTGGTGTCCGGGGAAGAAAATTCCTGATGCCGGAGTCAGGGATTTTTGTGCCCAGGAGGTGAATTTTTTTTCCACCCAAATGTAAAAACGCACACTAGAATGAGATTCGGGGTTGAATTTCATTCTTCAAAATGGTGTTTTTCATAGCTTTTGAAAATTAAGAATTTTTTGGTGTCCGGGGAAGAAAATTCCTAATACCGAAGGCAAGGCAAGGCAAGGCAAATTTCAAATTTCAAATTTCAAATTTCAAATTTCATATTTCAAATTATTTCAAATTATTTCAAATTATTTCAAATATCAAATTTCAAATTTCAAATTTCAAATTTCAAATTTCAAATTTCAAATTTCAAATTTCAAATTATTTCAAATTTCAAATTTCAAATTTCTTTAATTTAATTTAATTTAATTTAAAATCCCTCAGTCCTGGCCAGACAATTCAAACAACCAGGTTTTTAACTCCCGGCGATTTTTGTGCCCAGGAGGTTAAATTTTTTTTCAACCCAAATGTAAAAACGGATGCCAGAATTAGATTTGGGGTTGCTCTTTGTCCTTAAAAATGTCATTTTTCATAGCTTTTAAAAATCAAGATTTTTTTGGTGTCTGGGTAAGGAAATTCCTTATGCCGATTTTTGTGCCCAGGAGGTGAAAAAAAATTTCTGACTCAAATCTAAAAACGGACACCAGAATGAGATTCGGGGTTGCTTTTTGTCCTTAAAAATGTCATTTTTCATAGCATTTAAAAATCAAGATTTTTTTGGTGTGCGGGGAAGAAAATTCCTGATGCCGGGGTCAGGGATTTTTGTGCCCAGGAGGTGAAATTTTTTTCCCACCCAAATCTAAAAACGGACACCAGAATGAGATTCGGGGTTGAATTTCATTCTCAAAAATGGTGTTTTTCATTGCTTTTAAAAATCAAGATTTTTTTGGTGTCCGGGGAAGAAAATTCCTTATGCCAGGGTCAGGGATTTTTGTGCCCAGGAGGTGAATATTTTTTTTGACCCAAATGTAAAAACGGATGCCAGAATTAGATTTGCGGTTGAATTTCGTCCTTCAAAATGGTGTTTTTCATAGTTTTTAAAAATGAAGATTTTTTTGGTGTCCAGGGAAGAAAATTCCTGATGCCGGAGTCAGGGATTTTTGGGCCCAGGAGGTGAAAAAATTTTTTTGACTCAAATGTAAAAACAGACACCCGAATAGATTCAGGGTTGAATTTTGTCCTTAAAAATGGTGTTTTTCATCATTTTTAAAAATCAAGATTTGTTGGGAAGAAAATGCTTATGCCGGAGTCAGGGATTTTTGTGCCCAGGAGGTTTAATTTTTTTTTCCACCCAAATTTATAAACAGACGCCAGAATGAGATTCGGGGTTGAATTTCATTCTCAAAAATGGTGTTTTTCATAGCTTTTAAAAATCAAGATTTATTTCATGTCCGGGGAAGAAAATTCCTGATGCTGGGGTCAGGGATTTTTGTGCCCAGGAGGTGAAATTTTTTTATTGACTAAAATGTAAAAACTGACACCAGAATGAAATTCGGGGTTGAATTTCTTCCTTAAAAATGGTGTTTTTCATAGTTTATAAAAATAGATTTTTTTGGTGTCCGGGGAAGAAAATTCCTGATGCCAGGGTCAGGGATTTTTGTGCCCAGGAGGTGAAATTACTTTCCACCCAAATGTAAAAACGCACACCAGAATGAAATTCGGGCTTGAATTTCATTCTTAAAAATGATGTTTTTCATAGCTTTTAAAAATCAAGATTTTTTTGGTGTCCGGGAAAGAAAATTCCTGATGCCGGAGTCAGGGATTTTTGTGCCCAGGAGGTGAAATTTTTTTCTCCACCCAAATGTAAAAACAGACACCAGAATGAGATTCGGGGTTGAATTTCGTCCTTAAAAATGGTGTTAATCATAATTTTTAAAAATCAAGATTTTGTTGGGAATAAAATTCCTGATGCCGGAGTCAGGGATTTTTGTGCCCAGGAGGTGAAATTTTTTTCCACCCAAATGTAAAAACGCACACTAGAATGAGATTCGGGGTTGAATTTCATTCTTAAAAATAGTGTTTTTCGTAGCTTTTAAAAATTAAGAATTTTTTGGTGTATGGGGAAGAAAATTCCTAATGCCGAAGGCAAGGCAAGGCAAGGCAAATTTCAAATTTCAAATTTCAAATTTCAAATTTCAAATTTCAAATTTCAAATTTCAAATTTCAAATTTCAAATTTCAAATTTCAAATTTCAAATTTCAAATTTCAAATTATTTCAAATTATTTCAAATTATTTCAAATTTCAAATTTCAAATTTCAAATTTCAAATTTCAAATTTCTTTAATTTTATTTAATTTAATTTAAAATCCCAAAGTCCAGGCCAGACAATTCAAAAAACTAGGTTTTTAAGTCCCGGCGATTTTTGTGCCCAGGAGGTGAAATTTTTTTTCCACCCAAATGTATAAATAGACACCAGAATGAGATTCGGGGTTGAATTTCATCCTTCAAAATGGTGTTTTTCATAGATTTTAAATTCAAGATTTTTTTGGTGTGCGGGGAAGAAAATTCCTGATGCCGGAGTCAGGGACTTTTGTGGCCAGGAGGTGAAATTTTTTTCCACCCAAATGTAAAAACGCACACCAGAATGAAATTCGGGCTTGAATTTCATTCTTAAAAATGATGTTTTTCATTGCTTTTAAAAATCAAGAATTTTTTGGTGTCCGGGGAAGAAAATTCCTAATGCCGAAGGCAAGGCAAGGCAAGGCAAAGTAAGGCAAGGCAAATTTCAAATTTCAAATTTCAAATTTCAAATTTCAAATTTCAAATTATTTCAAATTATTTGAAATTTCAAATTTCAAATTTCAAATTTCTTTAATTTTATTTAATTTAATTTAAAATCCCTCAGTCCTGGCCAGACAATTCAAACAACCAGGTTTTTAAGTCCCGGCGATTTTTGTGCCCAGGAGGTTAAATTTTTTTTCAACCCAAATGTATAAATAGACACCAGAATAAGATTCGGGGTTGAATTTAGTCCTTCAAAATGGTGTTTTTCATAGATTTTAAATTCAAGATTTTTTTGGTGTACGGGGAAGAAAATTCCTGATGCCGGAGTCAGGGATTTTTGTGCCCAGGAGGTGAATGTTTTTTTTTACTCAAATCCAAAAACGGACACCAGAATGAGATTCGGGGTTGAATTTCGTCCTTCAAAATGGTGTTTTTCATAGATTTTAAATTCAAGATTTTTTTGGTGTCCAGGGAAGAAAATTCCTGATGCCGCAGTCAGTGACTTTTGTGCCCAGGAGGTGAAATTATTTTACAAAGAAATGTAAAAACGCACACCAGAATGAAATTCAGGCTTGAATTTCATTCTTAAAAATGATGTTTTTCATAGCTTTTAAAAATCAAGAATTTTTTGGTGTCCGGGGAAGAAAATTCCTGATGCCGGAGTCAGGGATTTTTGTGCCCAGGAGGTGAAATTTTTTTTCCACCCAAATGTAAAAACGGACACCCGAATGAGATTCGGGGTTGAATTTGTTCCTTAAAAATGGTGTTTTTCATAGTTTATAAAAATCAAGATTTTTTTTGGTGTTCGGGGAAGAAAATTCCTGATGCCAGGGTCAGGGGTTTTTGTGCCCAGGAGGTGAATATTTTTTTTGACCCAAATGTAAAAACGGATGCCAGAATTAGATTTGCGGTTGAATTTCGTCCTTCAAAATGGTGTTTTTCATAGTTTTTAAAAATCAAGATTTTTTTTGGTGTCCAGGGAAGATAATTCCTGATGCCGGAGTCAGGGATTTTTGGGCCCAGGAGGTGAATTTTTTTTTTGACTCAAATGTAAAAGCAGACACCCGAATAGATTCAGGGTTGAATTTTGTCCTTAAAAATGGTGTTTTTCATAATTTTTAAAAATCAAGATTTTTTGGGAAGAAAATGCCTGATGCCGGAGTCAGGGATTTTTGTGCCCAGGAGGTGAAATTTTTTTTTCCACCCAAATGTAAAAATGGACACAAGAATGAGATTCGGGGTTGAATTTCTTCCTTAAAAATGGTCTTTATCATTATTTTTAAAAATCAAGATTTTGTTGGGAAGAAAATTCCTGATGCCGGAGTAAGGGATTTTTGTGCCCAGGAGGTGAAATTTTTTTCCACCCAAATGTAAAAACGCACACTAGAATGAGATTCGGGGTTGAATTTCATTCTTCAAAATGGTGTTTTTCATAGCTTTTGAAAATTAAGAATTTTTTGGTGTCCGGGGAAGAAAATTCCTAATACCGAAGGCAAGGCAAGGCAAGGCAAAGCAAGGCAAGGCAAGGCAAATTTCAAATTTCAAATTTCAAATTTCAAATTTCAAATTTCAAATTTCAAATTTCAAATTTCAAATTTCAAATTATTTCAAATTATTTCAAATTATTTCAAATTATTTCAAATATCAAATTTCAAATTTCAAATTTCAAATTTCAAATTTCTTTAATTTTATTTAATTTAATTTAAAATCCCAAAGTCCAGGCCAGACAATTCAAAAAACCAGGTTTTTAAGTCCCGGCGATTTTTGTGCCCAGGAGACGAAATTTTTTTTCCACCCAAATGTATAAATAGACACCAGAATGAGATTCGGGGTTGAATTTCGTCCTTCAAAATGGTGTTTTTCATAGATTTTAAATTCAAGATTTTTTTGGTGTGCGGGGAAGAAAATTCCTGATGCCGGAGTCAGGGACTTTTGTGCCCAGGAGGTGAAATTATTTTCCACCCAAATGTAAAAACGCACACCAGAATGAAATTCGGGCTTGAATTTCATTCTTAAAAATGATGTTTTTCATAGCTTTTAAAAATCAAGAATTTTTTGGTGTCCGGGGAAGAAAATTCCTGATGCCGGAGTCAGGGATTTTTGTGCCCAGGAGGTGAAATTTTTTTCCACCCAAATGTAAAAACGCACACTAGAATGAGATTCGGGGTTGAATTTCATTCTTCAAAATGGTGTTTTTCATAGGTTTTAAAAATTAAGAATTTTTTGGTGTCCGGGGAAGAAAATTCCTAATGCCGAAGGCAAGGCAAGGCAAGGCAAAGCAAGGCAAGGCAAATTTCAAATTTCAAATTTCAAATTTCAAATTTCAAATTTCAAATTTCAAATTTCAAATTTCAAATTTCAAATTTCAAATTTCAAATTTCAAATTTCAAATTTCAAATTCAAATTATTTCAAATTTCAAATTTCAAATTTCAAATTTCTTTAATTTTATTTAATTTAATTTAAAATCCCTCAGTCCAGGCCAGACAATTCAAACAACCAGGTTTTTAAGTCCCGGCGATATTTGTGCCCAGGAGGTGAAAATTTTTTTCAACCCAAATGTATAAATAGACACCAGAATGAGATTCGGGGTTGAATTTCGTCCTTCAAAATGGTGTTTTTAATAGATTTTAAATTCAAGATTTTTTTTGGTGTGCGGGGAAGAAAATTCCTGATGCCGGAGTCAGGGATTTTTGTGCCCAGGAGGTGAATGTTTTTTTTTACGAAAATCTAAAAACGGATACCAGAATGAGATTCGGGGTTGAATTTCATCCTTAAAAATGGTGTTTTCATAGCTTTTAAAAATCAAGATTTTTTTGGTGTCCGGGGAAGAAAATTCCTGATGCCAGGGTCAGGGATTTTTGTGCACAGGAGGTGAATATTTTTTTTGACCCAAATGTAAAAACGGATGCCAGAATTTGATTTGCGGTTGAATTTTGTCCTTCAAAATGGTGTTTTTCATAGTTTTTAAAAATCAAGATTTTTTTGGTGTCCAGGGAAGATAATTCCTGATGCCGGAGTCAGGGATTTTTGGGCCAAGGAGGTGAATATTTTTTTTGACCCAAATGTAAAAACAGACACCCGAATAGATTCAGGGTTGAATTTTGTCCTTAAAAATGGTGTTTTTCATAATTTTTAAAAATCAAGATTTTGTTGGGAAGAAAATGCCTGATGCCGGAGTCAGGGATTTTTGTGCCCAGGAGGTGAAATTATTTTCCACCCAAATGTAAAAACGCACACCAGAATGAAATTCGGGCTTGAATTTCATTCTTAAAAATGATGTTTTTCATAGCTTTTAAAAATCAAGAATTTTTTGGTGTCCGGGGAAGAAAATTCCTGATGCCGGAGTCAGGGATTTTTGTGCCCAGGAGGTGAATTTTTTTTCCACCCAAATGTAAAAACGCACACTAGAATGAGATTCGGGGTTGAATTTCATTCTTCAAAATGGTGTTTTTCATAGCTTTTGAAAATTAAGAATTTTTTGGTGTCCGGGGAAGAAAATTCCTAATACCGAAGGCAAGGCAAGGCAAGGCAAATTTCAAATTTCAAATTTCAAATTTCAAATTTCATATTTCAAATTATTTCAAATTATTTCAAATTATTTCAAATATCAAATTTCAAATTTCAAATTTCAAATTTCAAATTTCAAATTTCAAATTTCAAATTTCAAATTTCAAATTATTTCAAATTTCAAATTTCAAATTTCTTTAATTTAATTTAATTTAATTTAAAATCCCTCAGTCCTGGCCAGACAATTCAAACAACCAGGTTTTTAACTCCCGGCGATTTTTGTGCCCAGGAGGTTAAATTTTTTTTCAACCCAAATGTAAAAACGGATGCCAGAATTAGATTTGGGGTTGCTCTTTGTCCTTAAAAATGTCATTTTTCATAGCTTTTAAAAATCAAGATTTTTTTGGTGTCTGGGTAAGGAAATTCCTTATGCCGATTTTTGTGCCCAGGAGGTGAAAAAAAATTTCTGACTCAAATCTAAAAACGGACACCAGAATGAGATTCGGGGTTGCTTTTTGTCCTTAAAAATGTCATTTTTCATAGCATTTAAAAATCAAGATTTTTTTGGTGTGCGGGGAAGAAAATTCCTGATGCCGGGGTCAGGGATTTTTGTGCCCAGGAGGTGAAATTTTTTTCCCACCCAAATCTAAAAACGGACACCAGAATGAGATTCGGGGTTGAATTTCATTCTCAAAAATGGTGTTTTTCATTGCTTTTAAAAATCAAGATTTTTTTGGTGTCCGGGGAAGAAAATTCCTTATGCCAGGGTCAGGGATTTTTGTGCCCAGGAGGTGAATATTTTTTTTGACCCAAATGTAAAAACGGATGCCAGAATTAGATTTGCGGTTGAATTTCGTCCTTCAAAATGGTGTTTTTCATAGTTTTTAAAAATGAAGATTTTTTTGGTGTCCAGGGAAGAAAATTCCTGATGCCGGAGTCAGGGATTTTTGGGCCCAGGAGGTGAAAAATTTTTTTTGACTCAAATGTAAAAACAGACACCCGAATAGATTCAGGGTTGAATTTTGTCCTTAAAAATGGTGTTTTTCATCATTTTTAAAAATCAAGATTTGTTGGGAAGAAAATGCTTATGCCGGAGTCAGGGATTTTTGTGCCCAGGAGGTGAAATTTTTTTTTCCACCCAAATTTATAAACAGACGCCAGAATGAGATTCGGGGTTGAATTTCATTCTCAAAAATGGTGTTTTTCATAGCTTTTAAAAATCAAGATTTATTTCATGTCCGGGGAAGAAAATTCCTGATGCTGGGGTCAGGGATTTTTGTGCCCAGGAGGTGAAATTTTTTTATTGACTAAAATGTAAAAACTGACACCAGAATGAAATTCGGGGTTGAATTTCTTCCTTAAAAATGGTGTTTTTCATAGTTTATAAAAATAGATTTTTTTGGTGTCCGGGGAAGAAAATTCCTGATGCCAGGGTCAGGGATTTTTGTGCCCAGGAGGTGAAATTACTTTCCACCCAAATGTAAAAACGCACACCAGAATGAAATTCGGGCTTGAATTTCATTCTTAAAAATGATGTTTTTCATAGCTTTTAAAAATCAAGATTTTTTTGGTGTCCGGGAAAGAAAATTCCTGATGCCGGAGTCAGGGATTTTTGTGCCCAGGAGGTGAAATTTTTTTCTCCACCCAAATGTAAAAACAGACACCAGAATGAGATTCGGGGTTGAATTTCTTCCTTAAAAATGGTGTTAATCATAATTTTTAAAAATCAAGATTTTGTTGGGAATAAAATTCCTGATGCCGGAGTCAGGGATTTTTGTGCCCAGGAGGTGAAATTTTTTTCCACCCAAATGTAAAAACGCACACTAGAATGAGATTCGGGGTTGAATTTCATTCTTAAAAATAGTGTTTTTCGTAGCTTTTAAAAATTAAGAATTTTTTGGTGTATGGGGAAGAAAATTCCTAATGCCGAAGGCAAGGCAAGGCAAGGCAAATTTCAAATTTCAAATTTCAAATTTCAAATTTCAAATTTCAAATTTCAAATTTCAAATTTCAAATTTCAAATTTCAAATTTCAAATTTCAAATTATTTCAAATTATTTCAAATTATTTCAAATTTCAAATTTCAAATTTCAAATTTCAAATTTCAAATTTCTTTAATTTTATTTAATTTAATTTAAAATCCCAAAGTCCAGGCCAGACAATTCAAAAAACTAGGTTTTTAAGTCCCGGCGATTTTTGTGCCCAGGAGGTGAAATTTTTTTTCCACCCAAATGTATAAATAGACACCAGAATGAGATTCGGGGTTGAATTTCATCCTTCAAAATGGTGTTTTTCATAGATTTTAAATTCAAGATTTTTTTGGTGTGCGGGGAAGAAAATTCCTGATGCCGGAGTCAGGGACTTTTGTGGCCAGGAGGTGAAATTTTTTTCCACCCAAATGTAAAAACGCACACCAGAATGAAATTCGGGCTTGAATTTCATTCTTAAAAATGATGTTTTTCATTGCTTTTAAAAATCAAGAATTTTTTGGTGTCCGGGGAAGAAAATTCCTGATGCCGGAGTCAGGGATTTTTGTGCCCAGGACGTGAAATTTTTTTTCCACCCAAATATAAAAACGGACACCAGAATGAGATTCGGGGTTGAATTTCTTCCTTAAAAATGGTGTTTATCATAATTTTTAAAAATCAAGATTTTGTTGGGAAGAAACTTCCTGATGCCGGAGTAAGGGATTTTTGTGCCCAGGAGGTGAAATTTTTTTCCACCCAAATGTAAAAACGCATACTAGAATGAGATTCGGGGTTGAATTTCATTCTTCAAAATGGTGTTTTTCATAGCTTTTAAAAATTAAGAATTTTTTGGTGTATGGGGAAGAAAATTCCTGATGCCGGAGTCAGGGATTTTTGTGCCCAGGAGGTGAAATTTTTTTTCCACCCAAATGTAAAAACGGACACCAGAATGAGATTCGGGGTTGAATTTGTTCCTTAAAAATGGTGTTTTTCATAGTTTATAAAAATCAAGATTTTTTTGGTGTCCGGGGAAGAAAATTCCTGATGCCAGGGTCAGGGATTTTTGTGCCCAGGAGGTGAATATTTTTTTTGACCCAAATGTAAAAACGGATGCCAGAATTAGATTTGGGGTTGAATTTCATTCTCAAAAATGGTGTTTTTCATTGCTTTTAAAAATCAAGATTTTTTTGGTGTCTGGGTAAGGAAATTCCTTATGCCGATTTTTGTGCCCAGGAGGTGAAAAAAAATTTCTGACTCAAATCTAAAAACGGACACCAGAATGAGATTCGGGGTTGCTTTTTGTCCTTAAAAATGTCATTTTTCATAGCATTTAAAAATCAAGATTTTTTTGGTGTGCGGGGAAGAAAATTCCTGATGCCGGGGTCAGGGATTTTTGTGCCCAGGAGGTGAAATTTTTTTCCCACCCAAATCTAAAAACGGACACCAGAATGAGATTCGGGGTTGAATTTCATTCTCAAAAATGGTGTTTTTCATTGCTTTTAAAAATCAAGATTTTTTTGGTGTCCGGGGAAGAAAATTCCTTATGCCAGGGTCAGGGATTTTTGTGCCCAGGAGGTGAATATTTTTTTTGACCCAAATGTAAAAACGGATGCCAGAATTAGATTTGCGGTTGAATTTCGTCCTTCAAAATGGTGTTTTTCATAGTTTTTAAAAATGAAGATTTTTTTGGTGTCCAGGGAAGAAAATTCCTAATGCCGGAGTCAGGGATTTTTGGGCCCAGGAGGTGAAAAAATTTTTTTGACTCAAATGTAAAAACAGACACCCGAATAGATTCAGGGTTGAATTTTGTCCTTAAAAATGGTGTTTTTCATCATTTTTAAAAATCAAGATTTGTTGGGAAGAAAATGCTTATGCCGGAGTCAGGGATTTTTGTGCCCAGGAGGTGAAATTTTTTTTTCCACCCAAATTTATAAACAGACGCCAGAATGAGATTCGGGGTTGAATTTCATTCTCAAAAATGGTGTTTTTCATAGCTTTTAAAAATCAAGATTTATTTCATGTCCGGGGAAGAAAATTCCTGATGCTGGGGTCAGGGATTTTTGTGCCCAGGAGGTGAAATTTTTTTATTGACTCAAATGTAAAAACTGACACCAGAATGAAATTCGGGGTTGAATTTCTTCCTTAAAAATGGTGTTTTTCATAGTTTATAAAAATAGATTTTTTTGGTGTCCGGGGAAGAAAATTCCTGATGCCAGGGTCAGGGATTTTTGTGCCCAGGAGCTGAAATTACTTTCCACCCAAATGTAAAAACGCACACCAGAATGAAATTCGGGCTTGAATTTCATTCTTAAAAATGATGTTTTTCATAGCTTTTAAAAATCAAGATTTTTTTGGTGTCCGGAAAAGAAAATTCCTGATGCCGGAGTCAGGGATTTTTGTGCCCAGGAGGTGAAATTTTTTTCTCCACCCAAATGTAAAAACAGACACCAGAATGAGATTCGGGGTTGAATTTCTTCCTTAAAAATGGTGTTAATCATAATTTTTAAAAATCAAGATTTTGTTGGGAATAAAATTCCTGATGCCGGAGTCAGGGATTTTTGTGCCCAGGAGGTGAAATTTTTTTCCACCCAAATGTAAAAACGCACACTAGAATGAGATTCGGGGTTGAATTTCATTCTTAAAAATAGTGTTTTTCGTAGCTTTTAAAAATTAAGAATTTTTTGGTGTATGGGGAAGAAAATTCCTAATGCCGAAGGCAAGGCAAGGCAAGGCAAATTTCAAATTTCAAATTTCAAATTTCAAATTTCAAATTTCAAATTTCAAATTTCAAATTTCAAATTTCAAATTTCAAATTTCAAATTATTTCAAATTATTTCAAATTATTTCAAATATCAAATTTCAAATTTCAAATTTCAAATTTCAAATTTCTTTAATTTTATTTAATTTAATTTAAAATCCCAAAGTCC
Organism: Vipera ursinii; assembly: GCF_947247035.1. Taxonomy (NCBI): domain Eukaryota; kingdom Metazoa; phylum Chordata; class Lepidosauria; order Squamata; family Viperidae; genus Vipera; species Vipera ursinii. The sequence continues at coordinate 163,791,538 of NC_139513.1, read as the reverse complement.
AGGCCAGACAATTCAAAAAACCAGGTTTTTAAGTCCCGGCGATTTTTGTGCCCAGGAGGTGAAATTTTTTTTCCACCCAAATGTATAAATAGACACCAGAATGAGATTCGGGGTTGAATTTCATCCTTCAAAATGGTGTTTTTCATAGATTTTAAATTCAAGATTTTTTTGGTGTGCGGGGAAGAAAATTCCTGATGCCGGAGTCAGGGACTTTTGTGGCCAGGAGGTGAAATTTTTTTCCACCCAAATGTAAAAACGCACACCAGAATGAAATTCGGGCTTGAATTTCATTCTTAAAAATGATGTTTTTCATAGCTTTTAAAAATCAAGAATTTTTTGGTGTCCGGGAAAGAAAATTCCTGATGCCGGAGTCAGGGATTTTTGTGCCCAGGACGTGAAATTTTTTTTCCACCCAAATATAAAAACGGACACCAGAATGAGATTCGGGGTTGAATTTCTTCCTTAAAAATGGTGTTTATCATAATTTTTAAAAATCAAGATTTTGTTGGGAAGAAACTTCCTGATGCCGGAGTAAGGGATTTTTGTGCCCAGGAGGTGAAATTTTTTTCCACCCAAATGTAAAAACGCATACTAGAATGAGATTCGGGGTTGAATTTCATTCTTCAAAATGGTGTTTTTCATAGCTTTTAAAAATTAAGAATTTTTTGGTGTCCGGGGAAGAAAATTCCTAATGCCGAAGGCAAGGCAAGGCAAGGCAAAGCAAGGCAAGGCAAATTTCAAATTTCAAATTTCAAATTTCAAATTTCAAATTTCAAATTTCAAATTTCAAATTTCAAATTATTTCAAATTTCAAATTTCAAATTTCAAATTTCTTTAATTTTATTTAATTTAATTTAAAATCCCTCAGTCCAGGCCAGACAATTCAAACAACCAGGTTTTTAAGTCCCGGCGATTTTTGTGCACAGGAGGTGAATTTTTTTTTCAACCCAAATGTATAAATAGACACCAGAATGAGATTCGGGGTTGAATTTCGTCCTTCAAAATGGTGTTTTTAATAGATTTTAAATTCAAGATTTTTTTGGTGTGCGGGGAAGAAAATTCCTGATGCCGGAGTCAGGGATTTTTGTGCCCAGGAGGTGAATGTTTTTTTTTACTCAAATCCAAAAACGGACACCAGAATGAGATTCGGGCTTGAATTTCGTCCTTCAAAATGGTGTTTTTCATAGATTTTAAATTCAAGATTTTTTTGGTGTCCGGGGAAGAAAATTCCTGATGCCGGAGTCAGGGACTTTTGTGCCCAGGAGGTGAAATTATTTTCCAACGAAATGTAAAAACGCACACCAGAATGAAATTCGGGCTTGAATTTCATTCTTAAAAATGATGTTTTTCATAGCTTTTAAAAATCAAGAATTTTTTGGTGTCCGGGGAAGAAAATTCCTGATGCCGGAGTCAGGGATTTTTGTGCCCAGGAGGTGAATTTTTTTTCCCACCCAAATGTAAAAACGGACACCAGAATGAGATTCGGGGTTGAATTTGTTCCTTAAAAATGGTGTTTTTCATAGTTTATAAAAATCAAGATTTTTTTGGTGTCCGGGGAAGAAAATTCCTGATGCCGAGGTCAGGGATTTTTGTGCCCAGGAGGTGAATATTTTTTTTGACCCAAATGTAAAAACGGATGCCAGAATTAGATTTGGGGTTGAATTTCCTCCTTCAAAATGGTGTTTTTCATAGTTTTTAAAAATCAAGATTTTTTTGGTGTCCAGGGAAGATAATTCCTGATGCCGGAGTCAGGGATTTTTGGGCCCAGGAGGTGAATTTTTTTTTTTGACTCAAATGTAAAAACGGACACCCGAATAGATTCAGGGTTGAATTTTGTCCTTAAAAATGGTGTTTTTCATAATTTTTAAAAATCAAGATTTTGTTGGGAAGAAAATGACTGATGCCGGAGTCAGGGATTTTTGTGCCCAGGAGGTGAAATTTTTTTTTCCACCCAAATGTAAAAACGGACACCAGAATGAGATTCGGGGTTGAATTTGTTCCTTAAAAATGGTGTTTATCATAATTTTTAAAAATCAAGATTTTGTTGGGAAGAAAATTCCTGATGCCGGAGTCAGGGATTTTTGTGCCCAGAAGGTGAAATTTTTTCCCCACCCAAATGTAAAAACGGAAACCAGAATGAGATTCGGGGTTGAATTTCTTCCTTAAAAATGGTGTTTATCATAATTTTAAAAATTAAGAATTTTTTGGTGTATGGGGAAGAAAATTCCTAATGCCGAAGGCAAGGCAAGGCAAATTTCAAATTTCAAATTTCAAATTTCAAATTTCAAATTTCAAATTTCAAATTTCAAATTTCAAATTTCAAATTTCAAATTTCAAATTTCAAATTTCAAATTTCAAATTTCAAATTTCAAATTTCAAATTTCAAATTTCAAATTTCAAATTTCAAATTTTAAATTTCAAATTTCAAATTTCAAATTTCAAATTTCAAATTTCAAATTTCAAATTATTTCAAATTTCAAATTTCAAATTTCAAATTTCAAATTTCAAATTTCAAATTTCAAATTTCAAATTTCAAATTTCAAATTTCAAATTTCAAATTTCAAATTTCAAATTTCAAATTTCAAATTTCAAATTTCAAATTATTTCAAATTTCAAATTTCAAATTTCTTTAATTTAATTTAATTTAATTTTAAATCCCTCAGTCCTGGCCAGACAATTCAAACAACCAGATTTTTAACTCCCGGCGATTTTTGTGCCCAGGAGGTTAAATTTTTTTTCAACCCAAATGTATAAATAGACACCAGAATGAGATTCGGGGTTGAATTTCGTCCTTCAAAATGGTGTTTTTCATAGATTTTAAATTCAAGATTTTTTTGGTGTGCGGGGAAGAAAATTCCTGATGCCGGAGTCAGGGATTTTTGTGCCCAGGAGGTGAATGGTTTTTTTTACTCAAATCCAAAAACGGACACCAGAATGAGATTCGGGGTTGAATTTCGTCCTTCAAAATGGTGTTTTTCATAGATTTTAAATTCAAGATTTTTTTGGTGTCCGGGGACGAAAATTCCTGATGCCGGAGTCAGGGATTTTTGTGCCCAGGAGGTGAATTTTTTTTTTGACTCAAATGTAAAAACGGACACCCGAATAGATTCAGGGTTGAATTTTGTCCTTAAAAATGGTGTTTTTCATAATTTTTAAAAATCAAGATTTTGTTGGGAAGAAAATGACTGATGCCGGAGTCAGGGATTTTTGTGCCCAGGAGGTGAAATTTTTTTTTCCACCCAAATGTAAAAACGGACACCAGAATGAGATTCGGGGTTGAATTTGTTCCTTAAAAATGGTGTTTATCATAATTTTTAAAAATCAAGATTTTGTTGGGAAGAAAATTCCTGATGCCGGAGTCAGGGATTTTTGTGCCCAGGAGGTGAAATTTTTTTCCACCCAAATGTAAAAACGCACACTTGAATGAGATTCGGGGTTGAATTTCATTCTTCAAAATGGTGTTTTTCATAGCTTTTAAAAATTAAGAATTTTTTGGTGTCCGGGGAAGAAAATTCCTGATTCCAGGGTCAGGGATTTTTGTGCCCAGGACGTGAAATTACTTTCCACCCAAATGTAAAAACGCACACCAGAATGAAATTCGGGCTTGAATTTCATTCTTAAAAATGATGTTTTTCATAGCTTTTAAAAATCAAGATTTTTTTGGTGTCCGGGGAAGAAAATTCCTGATGCCGGAGTCAGGGATTTTTGTGCCCAGGAGGTGAAATTTTTTCCCCACCCAAATGTAAAAATGGAAACCAGAATGAGATTCGGGGTTGAATTTCTTCCTTAAAAATGGTGTTTATCATAATTTTAAAAATTAAGAATTTTTTGGTGTATGGGGAAGAAAATTCCTAATGCCGAAGGCAAGGCAAGGCAAGGCAAGGCAAATTTCAAATTTCAAATTTCAAATTTCAAATTTCAAATTTCAAATTTCAAATTTCAAATTTCAAATTTCAAATTTCAAATTTCAAATTTCAAATTTCAAATTTCAAATTTCAAATTTCAAATTTCAAATTTCAAATTTCAAATTTCAAATTTCAAATTTCATATTTCAAATTTCAAATTTCAAATTTCAAATTTCAAATTTCAAATTTCAAATTTCAAATTTCAAATTTCAAATTTCAAATTTCAAATTTCAAATTTCAAATTTCAAATTTCAAATTATTTCAAATTTCAAATTTCAAATTTCAAATTTCAAATTTCAAATTTCAAATTTCAAATTTCAAATTTCAAATTTCAAATTATTTCAAATTTCAAATTTCTTTAATTTAATTTAATTTAATTTAAAATCCCTCAGTCCTGGCCAGACAATTCAAACAACCAGGTTTTTAACTCCCGGCGATTTTTGTGCCCAGGAGGTTAAATTTTTTTCCAACCCAAATGTATAAATAGACACCAGAATGAGATTCGGGGTTGAATTTCGTCCTTCAAAATGGTGTTTTTCATAGATTTTAAATTCAAGATTTTTTTGGTGTGCGGGGAAGAAAATTCCTGATGCCGGAGTCAGGGATTTTTGTGCCCAGGAGGTGAAAGTTTTTTTTTACTCAAATCCAAAAACGGACACCAGAATGAGATTCGGGGTTGAATTTCGTCCTTCAAAATGGTGTTTTTCATAGATTTTAAATTCAAGATTTTTTTGGTGTCCGGGGACGAAAATTCCTGATCTCGGAGTCAGGGATTTTTGTGCCCAGTAGGTGAAATTTTTTTTCCACCCAAATGTAAAAACGGACACCAGAATGAGATTCGGGGTTGAATTTGTTCCTTAAAAATGGTGTTTTTCATAGTTTATAAAAATCAAGATATTTTTGGTGTCCGGGGAAGAAAATTCCTGATGCCAGGGTCAGGGATTTTTGTGCCCAGGAGGTGAATATTTTTTTTGACCCAAATGTAAAAACGGATGCCAGAATTAGATTTGGGGTTGAATATCGTCCTTCAAAATGGTGTTTTTCATAGTTTTTAAAAATCAAGATTTTTTTGGTGTCCAGGGAAGATAATTCCTGATGCTGGAGTCAGGGAATTTTGGGCCCAGGAGGTAAATTTTTTTTTTTGACTCAAATGTAAAAACGGACACCCGAATAGATTCAGGGTTGAATTTTGTCCTTAAAAATGGTGTTTTTCATAATTTTTAAAAATCAAGATTTTGTTGGGAAGAAAATGACTGATGCCGGAGTCAGGGATTTTTGTGCCCAGGAGGTGAAATTTTTTTTTCCACCCAAATGTAAAAACGGACACCAGAATGAGATTCGGGGTTGAATTTGTTCCTTAAAAATGGTTTTTATCATAATTTTTAAAAATCAAGATTTTGTTGGGAAGAAAATTCCTGATGCCGGAGTAAGGGATTTTTGTGCCCAGGATGTGAAATTTTTTTCCACCCAAATGTAAAAATGCACACTAGAATGAGATTCGGGGTTGAATTTCATTCTTCAAAATGGTGTTTTTCATAGCTTTTAAAAATTAAGAATTTTTTGGTGTCCGGGGAAGAAAATTCCTGATGCCGGAGTCAGGGATTTTTGTGCCCAGGAGGTGAAATTTTTTTTCCACCCAAATGTAAAAACGGACACCAGAATGAGATTCGGGGTTGAATTTGTTCCTTAAAAATGGTGTTTTTCATAGTTTATAAAAATCAAGATTTTTTTGGTGTCCGGCGAAGAAAATTCCTGATGCCAGGGTCAGGGATTTTTGTGCCGAGGAGGTGAATATTTTTTTTGACCCAAATGTAAAAACGGATGCCAGAATTAGATTTGGGGTTGAATTTCGTCCTTCAAAATGGTGTTTTTCATAGTTTTTAAAAATCAAGATTTTGTTGGTGTCCAGGGAAGATAATTCCTGATGCCGGAGTCAGGGATTTTTGGGCCCAGGAGGTGAATATTTTTTTTTCCACCCAAATGTAAAAACGGACACCAGAATGAGATTCGGGGTTGAATTTCGTCCTTCAAAATGGTGTTTTTCATAGATTTTAAATTCAAGATTTTTTTGGTGTCCGGGGAAGAAAATTCCTGATGCCGCAGTCAGTGACTTTTGTGCCCAGGAGGTGAAATTATTTTACAAAGAAATGTAAAAACGCACACCAGAATGAAATTCAGGCTTGAATTTCATTCTTAAAAATGATGTTTTTCATAGCTTTTAAAAATCAAGAATTTTTTGGTGTCCGGGGAAGAAAATTCCTGATGCCGGAGTCAGGGATTTTTGTGCCCAGGAGGTGAAATTTTTTTTCCACCCAAATGTAAAAACGGACACCCGAATGAGATTCGGGGTTGAATTTGTTCCTTAAAAATGGTGTTTTTCATTGCTTTTAAAAATCAAGATTTTTTTTGGTGTCCGGGGAAGAAAATTCCTGATGCCAGGGTCAGGGATTTTTGTGCCCAGGAGGTGAATATTTTTTTTGACCCAAATGTAAAAACGGATGCCAGAATTAGATTTGCGGTTGAATTTCGTCCTTCAAAATGGTGTTTTTCATAGTTTTTAAAAATCAAGATTTTTTTTGGTGTCCAGGGAAGATAATTCCTGATGCCGGAGTCAGGGATTTTTGGGCCCAGGAGGTGAATTTTTTTTTTGACTCAAATGTAAAAACAGACACCCGAATAGATTCAGGGTTGAATTTTGTCCTTAAAAATGGTGTTTTTCATAATTTTTAAAAATCAAGATTTTGTTGTGAAGAAAATGCCTGATGCCGGAGTCAGGGATTTTTGTGCCCAGGAGGTGAAATATTTTTTTCCACCCAAATGTAAAAATGGACACAAGAATGAGATTCGGGGTTGAATTTCTTCCTTAAAAATGGTCTTTATCATTATTTTTAAAAATCAAGATTTTGTTGGGAAGAAAATTCCTGATGCCGGAGTAAGGGATTTTTGTGCCCAGGAGGTGAAATTTTTTTCCACCCAAATGTAAAAACGCACACTAGAATGAGATTCGGGGTTGAATTTCATTCTTCAAAATGGTGTTTTTCATAGCTTTTGAAAATTAAGAATTTTTTGGTGTCCGGGGAAGAAAATTCCTAATACCGAAGGCAAGGCAAGGCAAGGCAAAGCAAGGCAAGGCAAGGCAAATTTCAAATTTCAAATTTCAAATTTCAAATTTCAAATTTCAAATTTCAAATTTCAAATTATTTCAAATTATTTCAAATTATTTCAAATATCAAATTTCAAATTTCAAATTTCAAATTTCAAATTTCTTTAATTTTATTTAATTTAATTTAAAATCCCAAAGTCCAGGCCAGACAATTCAAAAAACCAGGTTTTTAAGTCCCAGCGATTTTTGTGCCCAGGAGATGAAATTTTTTTTCCACCCAAATGTATAAATAGACACCAGAATGAGATTCGGGGTTGAATTTCGTCCTTCAAAATGGTGTTTTTCATAGATTTTAAATTCAAGATTTTTTTGGTGTGCGGGGAAGAAAATTCCTGATGCCGGAGTCAGGGACTTTTGTGCCCAGGAGGTGAAATTATTTTCCACCCAAATGTAAAAACGCACACCAGAATGAAATTCGGGCTTGAATTTCATTCTTAAAAATGATGTTTTTCATAGCTTTTAAAAATCAAGAATTTTTTGGTGTCCGGGGAAGAAAATTCCTGATGCCGGAGTCAGGGATTTTTGTGCCCAGGAGGTGAAATTTTTTTCCACCCAAATGTAAAAACGCACACTAGAATGAGATTCGGGGTTGAATTTCATTCTTCAAAATGGTGTTTTTCATAGGTTTTAAAAATTAAGAATTTTTTGGTGTCCGGGGAAGAAAATTCCTAATGCCGAAGGCAAGGCAAGGCAAGGCAAAGCAAGGCAAGGCAAATTTCAAATTTCAAATTTCAAATTTCAAATTTCAAATTTCAAATTTCAAATTTCAAATTTCAAATTCAAATTATTTCAAATTTCAAATTTCAAATTTCAAATTTCTTTAATTTTATTTAATTTAATTTAAAATCCCTCAGTCCAGGCCAGACAATTCAAACAACCAGGTTTTTAAGTCCCGGCGATATTTGTGCCCAGGAGGTGAAATTTTTTTTCAACCCAAATGTATAAATAGACACCAGAATGAGATTCGGGGTTGAATTTCGTCCTTCAAAATGGTGTTTTTAATAGATTTTAAATTCAAGATTTTTTTTGGTGTGCGGGGAAGAAAATTCCTGATGCCGGAGTCAGGGATTTTTGTGCCCAGGAGGTGAATGTTTTTTTTTACGAAAATCTAAAAACGGATACCAGAATGAGATTCGGGGTTGAATTTCATCCTTAAAAATGGTGTTTTCATAGCTTTTAAAAATCAAGATTTTTTTGGTGTCCGGGGAAGAAAATTCCTGATGCCAGGGTCAGGGATTTTTGTGCACAGGAGGTGAATATTTTTTTTGACCCAAATGTAAAAACGGATGCCAGAATTTGATTTGCGGTTGAATTTTGTCCTTCAAAATGGTGTTTTTCATAGTTTTTAAAAATCAAGATTTTTTTGGTGTCCAGGGAAGATAATTCCTGATGCCGGAGTCAGGGATTTTTGGGCCAAGGAGGTGAATATTTTTTTTGACCCAAATGTAAAAACAGACACCCGAATAGATTCAGGGTTGAATTTTGTCCTTAAAAATGGTGTTTTTCATAATTTTTAAAAATCAAGATTTTGTTGGGAAGAAAATGCCTGATGCCGGAGTCAGGGATTTTTGTGCCCAGGAGGTGAAATTATTTTCCACCCAAATGTAAAAACGCACACCAGAATGAAATTCGGGCTTGAATTTCATTCTTAAAAATGATGTTTTTCATAGCTTTTAAAAATCAAGAATTTTTTGGTGTCCGGGGAAGAAAATTCCTGATGCCGGAGTCAGGGATTTTTGTGCCCAGGAGGTGAATTTTTTTTCCACCCAAATGTAAAAACGCACACTAGAATGAGATTCGGGGTTGAATTTCATTCTTCAAAATGGTGTTTTTCATAGCTTTTGAAAATTAAGAATTTTTTGGTGTCCGGGGAAGAAAATTCCTAATACCGAAGGCAAGGCAAGGCAAGGCAAATTTCAAATTTCAAATTTCAAATTTCATATTTCAAATTATTTCAAATTATTTCAAATTATTTCAAATATCAAATTTCAAATTTCAAATTTCAAATTTCAAATTTCAAATTTCAAATTTCAAATTTCAAATTTCAAATTTCTTTAATTTAATTTAATTTAATTTAAAATCCCTCAGTCCTGGCCAGACAATTCAAACAACCAGGTTTTTAACTCCCGGCGATTTTTGTGCCCAGGAGGTTAAATTTTTTTTCAACCCAAATGTAAAAACGGATGCCAGAATTAGATTTGGGGTTGCTCTTTGTCCTTAAAAATGTCATTTTTCATAGCTTTTAAAAATCAAGATTTTTTTGGTGTCTGGGTAAGGAAATTCCTTATGCCGATTTTTGTGCCCAGGAGGTGAAAAAAAATTTCTGACTCAAATCTAAAAACGGACACCAGAATGAGATTCGGGGTTGCTTTTTGTCCTTAAAAATGTCATTTTTCATAGCATTTAAAAATCAAGATTTTTTTGGTGTGCGGGGAAGAAAATTCCTGATGCCGGGGTCAGGGATTTTTGTGCCCAGGAGGTGAAATTTTTTTCCCACCCAAATCTAAAAACGGACACCAGAATGAGATTCGGGGTTGAATTTCATTCTCAAAAATGGTGTTTTTCATTGCTTTTAAAAATCAAGATTTTTTTGGTGTCCGGGGAAGAAAATTCCTTATGCCAGGGTCAGGGATTTTTGTGCCCAGGAGGTGAATATTTTTTTTGACCCAAATGTAAAAACGGATGCCAGAATTAGATTTGCGGTTGAATTTCGTCCTTCAAAATGGTGTTTTTCATAGTTTTTAAAAATGAAGATTTTTTTGGTGTCCAGGGAAGAAAATTCCTGATGCCGGAGTCAGGGATTTTTGGGCCCAGGAGGTGAAAAATTTTTTTTGACTCAAATGTAAAAACAGACACCCGAATAGATTCAGGGTTGAATTTTGTCCTTAAAAATGGTGTTTTTCATCATTTTTAAAAATCAAGATTTGTTGGGAAGAAAATGCTTATGCCGGAGTCAGGGATTTTTGTGCCCAGGAGGTGAAATTTTTTTTTCCACCCAAATTTATAAACAGACGCCAGAATGAGATTCGGGGTTGAATTTCATTCTCAAAAATGGTGTTTTTCATAGCTTTTAAAAATCAAGATTTATTTCATGTCCGGGGAAGAAAATTCCTGATGCTGGGGTCAGGGATTTTTGTGCCCAGGAGGTGAAATTTTTTTATTGACTCAAATGTAAAAACTGACACCAGAATGAAATTCGGGGTTGAATTTCTTCCTTAAAAATGGTGTTTTTCATAGTTTATAAAAATAGATTTTTTTTGGTGTCCGGGGAAGAAAATTCCTGATGCCAGGGTCAGGGATTTTTGTGCCCAGGAGGTGAAATTACTTTCCACCCAAATGTAAAAACGCACACCAGAATGAAATTCGGGCTTGAATTTCATTCTTAAAAATGATGTTTTTCACAGCTTTTAAAAATCAAGATTTTTTTGGTGTCCGGGAAAGAAAATTCCTGATGCCGGAGTCAGGGATTTTTGTGCCCAGGAGGTGAAATTTTTTTCTCCACCCAAATGTAAAAACAGACACCAGAATGAGATTCGGGGTTGAATTTCTTCCTTAAAAATGGTGTTAATCATAATTTTTAAAAATCAAGATTTTGTTGGGAATAAAATTCCTGATGCCGGAGTCAGGGATTTTTGTGCCCAGGAGGTGAAATTTTTTTCCACCCAAATGTAAAAACGCACACTAGAATGAGATTCGGGGTTGAATTTCATTCTTAAAAATAGTGTTTTCCGTAGCTTTTAAAAATTAAGAATTTTTTGGTGTATGGGGAAGAAAATTCCTAATGCCGAAGGCAAGGCAAGGCAAGGCAAATTTCAAATTTCAAATTTCAAATTTCAAATTTCAAATTTCAAATTTCAAATTTCAAATTTCAAATTTCAAATTTCAAATTTCAAATTATTTCAAATTATTTCAAATTATTTCAAATATCAAATTTCAAATTTCAAATTTCAAATTTCAAATTTCTTTAATTTTATTTAATTTAATTTAAAATCCCAAAGTCCAGGCCAGACAATTCAAAAAACCAGGTTTTTAAGTCCCGGCGATTTTTGTGCCCAGGAGGTGAAATTTTTTTTCCACCCAAATGTATAAATAGACACCAGAATGAGATTCGGGGTTGAATTTCATCCTTCAAAATGGTGTTTTTCATAGATTTTAAATTCAAGATTTTTTTGGTGTGCGGGGAAGAAAATTCCTGATGCCGGAGTCAGGGACTTTTGTGGCCAGGAGGTGAAATTTTTTTCCACCCAAATGTAAAAACGCACACCAGAATGAAATTCGGGCTTGAATTTCATTCTTAAAAATGATGTTTTTCATAGCTTTTAAAAATCAAGAATTTTTTGGTGTCCGGGAAAGAAAATTCCTGATGCCGGAGTCAGGGATTTTTGTGCCCAGGACGTGAAATTTTTTTTCCACCCAAATATAAAAACGGACACCAGAATGAGATTCGGGGTTGAATTTCTTCCTTAAAAATGGTGTTTATCATAATTTTTAAAAATCAAGATTTTGTTGGGAAGAAACTTCCTGATGCCGGAGTAAGGGATTTTTGTGCCCAGGAGGTGAAATTTTTTTCCACCCAAATGTAAAAACGCATACTAGAATGAGATTCGGGGTTGAATTTCATTCTTCAAAATGGTGTTTTTCATAGCTTTTAAAAATTAAGAATTTTTTGGTGTCCGGGGAAGAAAATTCCTAATGCCGAAGGCAAGGCAAGGCAAGGCAAAGCAAGGCAAGGCAAATTTCAAATTTCAAATTTCAAATTTCAAATTTCAAATTTCAAATTTCAAATTTCAAATTTCAAATTATTTCAAATTTCAAATTTCAAATTTCAAATTTCTTTAATTTTATTTAATTTAATTTAAAATCCCTCAGTCCAGGCCAGACAATTCAAACAACCAGGTTTTTAAGTCCCGGCGATTTTTGTGCACAGGAGGTGAATTTTTTTTTCAACCCAAATGTATAAATAGACACCAGAATGAGATTCGGGGTTGAATTTCGTCCTTCAAAATGGTGTTTTTAATAGATTTTAAATTCAAGATTTTTTTGGTGTGCGGGGAAGAAAATTCCTGATGCCGGAGTCAGGGATTTTTGTGCCCAGGAGGTGAATGTTTTTTTTTACTCAAATCCAAAAACGGACACCAGAATGAGATTCGGGCTTGAATTTCGTCCTTCAAAATGGTGTTTTTCATAGATTTTAAATTCAAGATTTTTTTGGTGTCCAGGGAAGAAAATTCCTGATGCCGGAGTCAGGGACTTTTGTGCCCAGGAGGTGAAATTATTTTCCAACGAAATGTAAAAACGCACACCAGAATGAAATTCGGGCTTGAATTTCATTCTTAAAAATGATGTTTTTCATAGCTTTTAAAAATCAAGAATTTTTTGGTGTCCGGGGAAGAAAATTCCTGATGCCGGAGTCAGGGATTTTTGTGCCCAGGAGGTGAATTTTTTTTCCCACCCAAATGTAAAAACGGACACCAGAATGAGATTCGGGGTTGAATTTGTTCCTTAAAAATGGTGTTTTTCATAGTTTATAAAAATCAAGATTTTTTTGGTGTCCGGGGAAGAAAATTCCTGATGCCAGGGTCAGGGATTTTTGTGCCCAGGAGGTGAATATTTTTTTTGACCCAAATGTAAAAACGGATGCCAGAATTAGATTTGGGGTTGAATTTCCTCCTTCAAAATGGTGTTTTTCATAGTTTTTAAAAATCAAGATTTTTTTGGTGTCCAGGGAAGATAATTCCTGATGCCGGAGTCAGGGATTTTTGGGCCCAGGAGGTGAATTTTTTTTTTTGACTCAAATGTAAAAACGGACACCCGAATAGATTCAGGGTTGAATTTTGTCCTTAAAAATGGTGTTTTTCATAATTTTTAAAAATCAAGATTTTGTTGGGAAGAAAATGACTGATGCCGGAGTCAGGGATTTTTGTGCCCAGGAGGTGAAATTTTTTTTTCCACCCAAATGTAAAAACGGACACCAGAATGAGATTCGGGGTTGAATTTGTTCCTTAAAAATGGTTTTTATCATAATTTTTAAAAATCAAGATTTTGTTGGGAAGAAAATTCCTGATGCCGCAGTCAGGGATTTTTGTGCCCAGGAGGTGAAATTTTTTTTCCACCCAAATGTAAAAACGGACACCAGAATGAGATTCGGGGTTCAATTTGTTCCTTAAAAATGGTGTTTTTCATAGTTTATAAAAATCAAGATTTTTTTGGTGTCCGGGGAAGAAAATTCCTGATGCCAGGGTCAGGGATTTTTGTGCCCAGGAAGTGAATATTTTTTTTGACCCAAATGTAAAAACGGATGCCAGAATTAGATTTGGGGTTGAATTTCGTCCTTCAAAATGGTGTTTTTCATAGTTTTTAAAAATCAAGATTTTTTTGGTGTCCAGGGAAGATAATTCCTGATGCCGGAGTCAGGGATTTTTGGGCCCAGGAGGTGAATTTTTTTTTTTGACTCAAATGTAAAAACGGACACCCGAATAGATTCAGGGTTGAATTTTGTCCTTAAAAATGGTGTTTTTCATAATTTTTAAAAATCAAGATTTTGTTGGGAAGAAAATTCCTGATGCCGGAGTCAGGGATTTTTGTGCCCAGGAGGTGAAATTTTTTTCCACCCAAATGTAAAAACGCACACTAGAATGAGATTCGGGGTTGAATTTCATTCTTCAAAATGGTGTTTTTCATAGCTTTTAAAAATTAAGAATTTTTTGGTGTCCGGGGAAGAAAATTCCTGATTCCAGGGTCAGGGATTTTTGTGCCCAGGAGGTGAAATTACTTTCCACCCAAATGTAAAAACGCACACCAGAATGAAATTCGGGCTTGAATTTCATTCTTAAAAATGATGTTTTTCATAGCTTTTAAAAATCAAGATTTTTTTGGTGTCCGGGAAAGAAAATTCCTAATGCCGAAGGCAAGGCAAGGCAAGGCAAAGCAAGGCAAGGCAAGGCAAATTTCAAATTTCAAATTTCAAATTTCAAATTTCAAATTTCAAATTTCAAATTTCAAATTTCAAATTTCAAATTTCAAATTTCAAATTTCAAATTTCAAATTTCAAATTTCAAATTTCAAATTTCAAATTTCAAATTTCAAATTTCAAATTTCAAATTTCAAATTTCAAATTTCAAATTTCAAATTTCAAATTTCAAATTTCAAATTATTTCAAATTTCAAATTTCAAATTTCTTTAATTTTATTTAATTTAATTTAAAATCCCTCAGTCCTGGCCAGACAATTCAAACAACCAGGTTTTTAAGTCCCGGCGATTTTTGTGCCCAGGAGGTTAAATTTTTTTTCAACCCAAATGTATAAATAGACACCAGAATGAGATTCGGGGTTGAATTTCGTCCTTCAAAATGGTGTTTTTAATAGATTTTAAATTCAAGATTTTTTTGGTGTGCGGGGAAGAAAATTCCTGATGCCGGAGTCAGGGATTTTTGGGCCCAGGAGGTGAATTTTTTTTTTGACTCAAATGTAAAAACAGACACCCGAATAGATTCAGGGTTGAATTTTGTCCTTAAAAATGGTGTTTTTGATAATTTTTAAAAATCAAGATTTTGTTGGGAAGAAAATGCCTGATGCCGGAGTCAGGGATTTTTGTGCCCAGGAGGTGAAATTTTTTTTTCCACCCAAATGTAAAAATGGACACCAGAATGAGATTCGGGGTTGAATTTCTTCCTTAAAAATGGTGTTTATCATTATTTTTAAAAATCAAGATTTTGTTGGGAAGAAAATTCCTGATGCCGGAGTAAGGGATTTTTGTGCCCAGGAGGTGAAATTTTTTTCCACCCAAATGTAAAAACGCACACTAGAATGAGATTCGGGGTTGAATTTCATTCTTCAAAATGGTGTTTTTCATAGCTTTTGAAAATTAAGAATTTTTTTGTGTCCGGGGAAGAAAATTCCTAATACCGAAGGCAAGGCAAGGCAAGGCAAAGCAAGGCAAGGCAAGGCAAATTTCAAATTTCAAATTTCAAATTTCAAATTTCAAATTTCAAATTTCAAATTATTTCAAATTATTTCAAATATCAAATTTCAAATTTCAAATTTCAAATTTCTTTAATTTTATTTAATTTAATTTAAAATCCCAAAGTCCAGGCCAGACAATTCAAAAAACCAGGTTTTTAAGTCCCGGCGATTTTTGTGCCCAGGAGGTGAAATTTTTTTTCCACCCAAATGTATAAATAGACACCAGAATGAGATTCGGGGTTGAATTTCCTCCTTCAAAATGGTGTTTTTCATAGATTTTAAATTCAAGATTTTTTTGGTGTGCGGGGAAGAAAATTCCTGATGCCGGAGTCAGGGACTTTTGTGCCCAGGAGGTGAAATTATTTTCCACCCAAATGTAAAAACGCACACCAGAATGAAATTCGGGCTTGAATTTCATTCTTAAAAATGATGTTTTTCATAGCTTTTAAAAATCAAGAATTTTTTGGTGTCCGGGGAAGAAAATTCCTGATGCCGGAGTCAGGGATTTTTGTGCCCAGGAGGTGAAATTTTTTTCCACCCAAATGTAAAAACGCACACTAGAATGAGATTCGGGGTTGAATTTCATTCTTCAAAATGGTGTTTTTCATAGGTTTTAAAAATTAAGAATTTTTTGGTGTCCGGGGAAGAAAATTCCTAATGCCGAAGGCAAGGCAAGGCAAGGCAAGGCAAAGCATGGCAAGGCAAATTTCAAATTTCAAATTTCAAATTTCAAATTTCAAATTTCAAATTTCAAATTTCAAATTTCAAATTTCAAATTTCAAATTTCAAATTTCAAATTTCAAATTTCAAATTTCAAATTTCAAATTTCAAATTTCAAATTTCAAATTCAAATTATTTCAAATTTCAAATTTCAAATTTCAAATTTCTTTAATTTTATTTAATTTAATTTAAAATCCCTCAGTCCAGGCCAGACAATTCAAACAACCAGGTTTTTAAGTCCCGGCGATATTTGTGCCCAGGAGGTGAAATTTTTTTTCAACCCAAATGTATAAATAGACACCAGAATGAGATTCGGGGTTGAATTTCGTCCTTCAAAATGGTGTTTTTAATAGATTTTAAATTCAAGATTTTTTTGGTGTGCGGGGAAGAAAATTCCTGATGCCGGAGTCAGGGATTTTTGTGCCCAGGAGGTGAATGGTTTTTTTTACGAAAATCTAAAAACGGATACCAGAATGAGATTCAGGGTTGAATTTCATCCTTAAAAATGGTGTTTTCATAGCTTTTAAAAATCAAGATTTTTTTGGTGTCCGGGGAAGAAAATTCCTGATGCCAGGGTCAGGGATTTTTGTGCCCAGGAGGTGAATATTTTTTTTGACCCAAATGTAAAAACTGATGCAAGAATTAGATTTGGGGTTGAATTTCGTCCTTCAAAATGCTGTTTTTCATAGTTTTTAAAAATCAAGATTTTTTTGGTGTCCAGGGAAGATAATTCCTGATGCCGGAGTCAGGGATTTTTGGGCCCAGGAGGTGAATTTTTTTTTTTGACTCAAATGTAAAAACGGACACCCAAATAGATTCAGGGTTGAATTTTGTCCTTAAAAATGGTGTTTTTCATAATTTTTAAAAATCAAGATTTTGTTGGGAAGAAAATGACTGATGGCGGAGTCAGGGATTTTTGTGCCCAGGAGGTGAAATTTTTTTTTCCACCCAAATGTAAAAACGGACACCAGAATGAGATTCGGGGTTGAATTTGTTCCTTAAAAATGGTGTTTATCATAATTTTTAAAAATCAAGATTTTGTTGGGAAGAAAATTCCTGATGCCGGAATCAGGGATTTTTGTGCCCAGGAGGTGAAATTTTTTCCCCACCCAAATGTAAAAACGGAAACCAGAATGAGATTCGGGGTTGAATTTCTTCCTTAAAAATGGTGTTTATCATAATTTTAAAAATTAAGAATTTTTTGGTTTATGGGGAAGAAAATTCCTAATGCCGAAGGCAAGGCAAGGCAAGGCAAATTTCAAATTTCAAATTTCAAATTTCAAATTTCAAATTTCAAATTTCAAATTTCAAATTTCAAATTTCAAATTTCAAATTTCAAATTTCAAATTTCAAATTTCAAATTTCAAATTTCAAATTTCAAATTTCAAATTTCAAATTTCAAATTTCAAATTTCAAATTTCAAATTTCAAATTATTTCAAATTTCAAATTTCAAATTTCAAATTTCAAATTTCAAATTTCAAATTTCAAATTTCAAATTTCAAATTTCAAATTTCAAATTTCAAATTTCAAATTTCAAATTATTTCAAATTTAAAATTTCAAATTTCTTTAATTTAATTTAATTTAATTTAAAATCCCTCAGTCCTGGCCAGACAATTCAAACAACCAGGTTTTTAACTCCCGGCGATTTTTGTGCCCAGGAGGTTAAATTTTTTTTCAACCCAAATGTATAAATAGACACCAGAATGAGATTCGGGGTTGAATTTCGTCCTTCAAAATGGTGTTTTTCATAGATTTTAAATTCAAGATTTTTTTGGTGTGCGGGGAAGAAAATTCCTGATGCCGGAGTCAGGGATTTTTGTGCCCAGGAGGTGAATGGTTTTTTTTACTCAAATCCAAAAACGGACACCAGAATGAGATTCGGGGTTGAATTTCGTCCTTCAAAATGGTGTTTTTCATAGATTTTAAATTCAAGATTTTTTTGGTGTCCGGGGACGAAAATTCCTGATGCCGGAGTCAGGGATTTTTGTGCCCAGGAGGTGAATTTTTTTTTTTTGACTCAAATGTAAAAACGGACACCCGAATAGATTCAGGGTTGAATTTTGTCCTTAAAAATGGTGTTTTTCGTAATTTTTAAAAATCAAGATTTTGTTGGGAAGAAAATGACTGATGCCGGAGTCAGGGATTTTTGTGCCCAGGAGGTGAAATTTTTTTTTCCACCCAAATGTAAAAACGGACACCAGAATGAGATTCGGGGTTGAATTTGTTCCTTAAAAATGGTGTTTATCATAATTTTTAAAAATCAAGATTTTGTTGGGAAGAAAATTCCTGATGCCGGAGTCAGGGATTTTTGTGCCCAGGAGGTGAAATTTTTTTCCACCCAAATGTAAAAACGCACACTAGTATGAGATTCGGGTTTGAATTTCATTCTTCAAAATGGTGTTTTTCATAGCTTTTAAAAATTAAGAATTTTTTGGTGTCCGGGGAAGAAAATTCCTGATTCCAGGGTCAGGGATTTTTGTGCCCAGGACGTGAAATTACTTTCCACCCAAATGTAAAAACGCACACCAGAATGAAATTCGGGCTTGAATTTCATTCTTAAAAATGATGTTTTTCATAGCTTTTAAAAATCAAGATTTTTTTGGTGTCCGGGGAAGAAAATTCCTGATGCCGGAGTCAGGGATTTTTGTGCCCAGGAGGTGAAATTTTTTCCCCACCCAAATGTAAAAATGGAAATCAGAATGAGATTCGGGGTTGAATTTCTTCCTTAAAAATGGTGTTTATCATAATTTTAAAAATTAAGAATTTTTTGGTGTATGGGGAAGAAAATTCCTAATGCCGAAGGCAAGGCAAGGCAAGGCAAGGCAAATTTCAAATTTCAAATTTCAAATTTCAAATTTCAAATTTCAAATTTCAAATTTCAAATTTCAAATTTCAAATTTCAAATTTCAAATTTCAAATTTCAAATTTCATATTTCAAATTTCAAATTTCAAATTTCAAATTTCAAATTTCAAATTTCAAATTTCAAATTTGAAATTTGAAATTTCAAATTTCAAATTTCAAATTTCAAATTATTTCAAATTTCAAATTTCAAATTTGAAATTTGAAATTTGAAATTTGAAATTTGAAATTTGAAATTTGAAATTTCAAATTTCAAATTTCAAATTTCAAATTTCAAATTATTTCAAATTTCAAATTTCAAATTTCTTTAATTTAATTTAATTTAATTTAAAATCCCTCAGTCCTGGCCAGACAATTCAAACAACCAGGTTTTTAACTCCCGGCAATTTTTGTGCCCAGGAGGTTAAATTTTTTTCCAACCCAAATGTATAAATAGACACCAGAATGAGATTCGGGGTTGAATTTCGTCCTTCAAAATGGTGTTTTTCATAGATTTTAAATTCAAGATTTTTTTGGTGTGCGGGGAAGAAAATTCCTGATGCCAGAGTCAGGGATTTTTGTGCCCAGGAGGTGAATGTTTTTTTTTACTCAAATCCAAAAACGGACACCAGAATGAGATTCGGGGTTGAATTTCGTCCTTCAAAATGGTGTTTTTCATAGATTTTAAATTCAAGATTTTTTTGGTGTCCGGGGACGAAAATTCCTGATGCCGGAGTCAGGGATTTTTGTGCCCAGTAGGTGAAATTTTTTTTCCACCCAAATGTAAAAACGGACACCAGAATGAGATTCGGGGTTGAATTTGTTCCTTAAAAATGGTGTTTTTCATAGTTTATAAAAATCAAGATATTTTTGGTGTCCGGGGAAGAAAATTCCTGATGCCAGGGTCAGGGATTTTTGTGCCGAGGAGGTGAATATTTTTTTTGACCCAAATGTAAAAACGGATGCCAGAATTAGATTTGGGGTTGAATATCGTCCTTCAAAATGGTGTTTTTCATAGTTTTTAAAAATCAAGATTTTTTTTGGTGTCCAGGGAAGATAATTCCTGATGCTGGAGTCAGGGAATTTTGGGCCCAGGAGGTGAATTTTTTTTTTTTACTCAAATGTAAAAACGGACACCCGAATAGATTCAGGGTTGAATTTTGTCCTTAAAAATGGTGTTTTTCATAATTTTTAAAAATCAAGATTTTGTTGGGAAGAAAATGACTGATGCCGGAGTCAGGGATTTTTGTGCCCAGGAGGTGAAATTTTTTTTTCCACCCAAATGTAAAAACGGACACCAGAATGAGATTCGGGGTTGAATTTGTTCCTTAAAAATGGTTTTTATCATAATTTTTAAAAATCAAGATTTTGTTGGGAAGAAAATTCCTGATGCCGGAGTAAGGGATTTTTGTGCCCAGGATGTGAAATTTTTTTCCACCCAAATGTAAAAATGCACACTAGAATGAGATTCGGGGTTGAATTTCATTCTTCAAAATGGTGTTTTTCATAGCTTTTAAAAATTAAGAATTTTTTGGTGTCCGGGGAAGAAAATTCCTGATGCCGGAGTCAGGGATTTTTGTGCCCAGGAGGTGAAATTTTTTTTCCACCCAAATGTAAAAACGGACACCAGAATGAGATTCGGGGTTGAATTTGTTCCTTAAAAATGGTGTTTTTCATAGTTTATAAAAATCAAGATTTTTTTGGTGTCCGGGGAAGAAAATTCCTGATGCCAGGGTCAGGGATTTTTGTGCCGAGGAGGTGAATATTTTTTTTGACCCAAATGTAAAAACGGATGCCAGAATTAGATTTGGGGTTGAATTTCGTCCTTCAAAATGGTGTTTTTCATAGTTTTTAAAAATCAAGATTTTGTTGGTGTCCAGGGAAGATAATTCCTGATGCCGGAGTCAGGGATTTTTGGGCCCAGGAGGTGAATATTTTTTTTTCCACCCAAATGTAAAAACGGACACCAGAATGAGATTCGGGGTTGAATTTGTTCCTTAAAAATGGTGTTTATCATAATTTTTAAAAATCAAGATTTTGTTGGGAAGAAAATTCCTGATGCCGGAGTAAAGGATTTTTGTGCCCAGGATGTGAAATTTTTTTCCACCCAAATGTAAAAACGCACACTAGAATGAGATTCGGGGTTGAATTTCATTCTTCAAAATGGTGTTTTTCATAGCTTTTAAAAATTAAGAATTTTTTGGTGTCCGGGGAAGAAAATTCCTAATGCCAAAGGCAAGGCAAGGCAAGGCAAAGCAAGGCAAGGCAAGGCAAATAATTTCAAATTTCAAATTTCAAATTTCAAATTTCAAATTTCAAATTTCAAATTTCAAATTTCAAATTTCAAATTTCAAATTTCAAATTTCAAATTTCAAATTTCAAATTTTAAATTTCAAATTTCAAATTTCAAATTTCAAATTTCAAATTTCAAATTTCAAATTTCAAATTTCAAATTATTTCAAATTATTTCAAATTATTTCAAATATCAAATTTCAAATTTCAAATTTCAAATTTCAAACTTCTTTAATTTTATTTAATTTAATTTAAAATCCCAAAGTCCAGGCCAGACAATTGAAAAAACCACGTTTTTAAGTCCCGGCGATTTTTGTGCCCAGGAGGTGAATTTTTTTCCCCACCCAAATGTATAAATAGACACCAGAATGAGATTCGGGGTTGAATTTCGTCCTTCAAAATGGTGTTTTTCATAGATTTTAAATTCAAGATTTTTTTGGTGTCCGGGGAAGAAAATTCCTAATGCCGAAGGCAAGGCAAGGCAAGGCAAGGCAAAGCAAGGCAAGGCAAATTTCAAATTTCAAATTTCAAATTTCAAATTTCAAATTTCAAATTTCAAATTTCAAATTTCAAATTTCAAATTTCAAATTTCAAATTTCAAATTTCAAATTTCAAATTTCAAATTTCAAATTTCAAATTTCAAATTTCAAATTTCAAATTTCAAATTTCAAATTTCAAATTATTTCAAATTTCAAATTTCAAATTCAAATTATTTCAAATTTCAAATTTCAAATTTCAAATTTCTTTAATTTAATTTAATTTAATTTAAAATCCCTCAGTCCAGGCCAGACAATTCAAACAACCAGGTTTTTAAGTCCCGGCGATATTTGTGCCCAGGAGGTGAAATTTTTTTTCAACCCAAATGTATAAATAGACACCAGAATGAGATTCGGGGTTGAATTTCGTCCTTCAAAATGGTGTTTTTAATTGATTTTAAATTCAAGATTTTTTTTGGTGTGCGGGGAAGAAAATTCCTGATGCCGGAGTCAGGGATTTTTGTGCCCAGGAGGTGAATGTTTTTTTTTACGAAAATCTAAAAACGGATACCAGAATGAGATTCGGGGTTGAATTTCATCCTTAAAAATGGTGTTTTCATAGCTTTTAAAAATTAAGAATTTTTTGGTGTCCGGGGAAGAAAATTCCTAATGCCGAAGGCAAGGCAAGGCAAGGCAAAGTAAGGCAAGGCAAATTTCAAATTTCAAATTTCAAATTTCAAATTTCAAATTTCAAATTTCAAATTTCAAATTTCAAATTTCAAATTTCAAATTTCAAATTTCAAATTTCAAGTTTCAAATTTCAAATTTCAAATTTCAAATTTCAAATTTCAAATTTCAAATTTCAAATTTCAAATTCAAATTATTTCAAATTTCAAATTTCAAATTTCAAATTTCAAATTTATTTAATTTTATTTAATTTAATTTAAAATCCCTCAGTCCAGGCCAGACAATTCAAACAACCAGGTTTTTAAGTCCCGGTGATTTTTGTGCCCAGGAGGAGAAATTTTTTTTCAACCCAAATATATAAATAGACACCAGAATGAGATTCGGGGTTGAATTTCGTCCTTCAAAATGGTGTTTTTAATAGATTTTAAATTCAAGATTTTTTTGGTGTGCGGGGAAGAAAATTCCTGATGCCGGAGTCAGGGATTTTTGTGCCCAGGAGGTGAATGTTTTTTTTTACGAAAATCTAAAAACGGACACCAGAATGAGATTCGGGGTTGAATTTCATCCTTAAAAATTGTGTTTTCATAGCTTTTAAAAATCAAGATTTTTTTGGTGTCTGGGTAAGAAAATTCCTTATGCCGATTTTTGTGCCCAGGAGGTGAAATTTTTTCCCCACCCAAATGTAAAAACGGACACCAGAATGAGATTCGGGGTTGAATTTCTTCCTTAAAAATGGTGTTTATCATAATTATTAAAAATCAAGATTTTGTTGGGAATAAAATTCCTGATGCCGGAGTCAGGGATTTTTGTGCCCAGGAGGTGAAATTTTTTTCCACCCAAATGTAAAAACGCACACTAGAATGAGATTCGGGGTTCAATTTCATTCTTAAAAATGGTGTTTTTCATAGCTTTTAAAAATTAAGAATTTTTTGGTGTATGGGGAAGAAAATTCCTAATGCCGAAGGCAAGGCAAGGCAAGGCAAAGCAAGGCAAGGCAAGGCAAATTTCAAATTTCAAATTTCAAATTTCAAATTTCAAATTTCAAATTTCAAATTTCAAATTTCAAATTTCAAATTTCAAATTTCAAATTTCAAATTTCAAATTTCAAATTTCAAATTTCAAATTTCAAATTTCAAATTTCAAATTATTTCAAATTATTTGAAATTTCAAATTTCAAATTTCAAATTTCTTTAATTTTATTTAATTTAATTTAAAATCCCTCAGTCCTGGCCAGACAATTCAAACAACCAGGTTTTTAAGTCCCGGCGATTTTTGTGCCCAGGAGGTTAAATTTTTTTTCAACCCAAATGTATAAATAGACACCAGAATAAGATTCGGGGTTGAATTTAGTCCTTCAAAATGGTGTTTTTCATAGATTTTAAATTCAAGATTTTTTTGGTGTACGGGGAAGAAAATTCCTGATGCCGGAGTCAGGGATTTTTGTGCCCAGGAGGTGAATGTTTTTTTTTACTCAAATCCAAAAACGGACACCAGAATGAGATTCGGGGTTGAATTTCGTCCTTCAAAATGGTGTTTTTCATAGATTTTAAATTCAAGATTTTTTTGGTGTCCAGGGAAGAAAATTCCTGATGCCGCAGTCAGTGACTTTTGTGCCCAGGAGGTGAAATTATTTTACAAAGAAATGTAAAAACGCACACCAGAATGAAATTCAGGCTTGAATTTCATTCTTAAAAATGATGTTTTTCATAGCTTTTAAAAATCAAGAATTTTTTGGTGTCCGGGGAAGAAAATTCCTGATGCCGGAGTCAGGGATTTTTGTGCCCAGGAGGTGAAATTTTTTTTCCACCCAAATGTAAAAACGGACACCCGAATGAGATTCGGGGTTGAATTTGTTCCTTAAAAATGGTGTTTTTCATAGTTTATAAAAATCAAGATTTTTTTTGGTGTTCGGGGAAGAAAATTCCTGATGCCAGGGTCAGGGGTTTTTGTGCCCAGGAGGTGAATATTTTTTTTGACCCAAATGTAAAAACGGATGCCAGAATTAGATTTGCGGTTGAATTTCGTCCTTCAAAATGGTGTTTTTCATAGTTTTTAAAAATCAAGATTTTTTTTGGTGTCCAGGGAAGATAATTCCTGATGCCGGAGTCAGGGATTTTTGGGCCCAGGAGGTGAATTTTTTTTTTGACTCAAATGTAAAAGCAGACACCCGAATAGATTCAGGGTTGAATTTTGTCCTTAAAAATGGTGTTTTTCATAATTTTTAAAAATCAAGATTTTTTGGGAAGAAAATGCCTGATGCCGGAGTCAGGGATTTTTGTGCCCAGGAGGTGAAATTTTTTTTTCCACCCAAATGTAAAAATGGACACAAGAATGAGATTCGGGGTTGAATTTCTTCCTTAAAAATGGTCTTTATCATTATTTTTAAAAATCAAGATTTTGTTGGGAAGAAAATTCCTGATGCCGGAGTAAGGGATTTTTGTGCCCAGGAGGTGAAATTTTTTTCCACCCAAATGTAAAAACGCACACTAGAATGAGATTCGGGGTTGAATTTCATTCTTCAAAATGGTGTTTTTCATAGCTTTTGAAAATTAAGAATTTTTTGGTGTCCGGGGAAGAAAATTCCTAATACCGAAGGCAAGGCAAGGCAAGGCAAAGCAAGGCAAGGCAAGGCAAATTTCAAATTTCAAATTTCAAATTTCAAATTTCAAATTTCAAATTTCAAATTTCAAATTTCAAATTATTTCAAATTATTTCAAATTATTTCAAATTATTTCAAATATCAAATTTCAAATTTCAAATTTCAATTTTCAAATTTCAAATTTCTTTAATTTTATTTAATTTAATTTAAAATCCCAAAGTCCAGGCCAGACAATTCAAAAAACCAGGTTTTTAAGTCCCGGCGATTTTTGTGCCCAGGAGACGAAATTTTTTTTCCACCCAAATGTATAAATAGACACCAGAATGAGATTCGGGGTTGAATTTCGTCCTTCAAAATGGTGTTTTTCATAGATTTTAAATTCAAGATTTTTTTGGTGTGCGGGGAAGAAAATTCCTGATGCCGGAGTCAGGGACTTTTGTGCCCAGGAGGTGAAATTATTTTCCACCCAAATGTAAAAACGCACACCAGAATGAAATTCGGGCTTGAATTTCATTCTTAAAAATGATGTTTTTCATAGCTTTTAAAAATCAAGAATTTTTTGGTGTCCGGGGAAGAAAATTCCTGATGCCGGAGTCAGGGATTTTTGTGCCCAGGAGGTGAAATTTTTTTCCACCCAAATGTAAAAACGCACACTAGAATGAGATTCGGGGTTGAATTTCATTCTTCAAAATGGTGTTTTTCATAGGTTTTAAAAATTAAGAATTTTTTGGTGTCCGGGGAAGAAAATTCCTAATGCCGAAGGCAAGGCAAGGCAAGGCAAAGCAAGGCAAGGCAAATTTCAAATTTCAAATTTCAAATTTCAAATTTCAAATTTCAAATTTCAAATTTCAAATTTCAAATTTCAAATTTCAAATTTCAAATTCAAATTATTTCAAATTTCAAATTTCAAATTTCAAATTTCTTTAATTTTATTTAATTTAATTTAAAATCCCTCAGTCCAGGCCAGACAATTCAAACAACCAGGTTTTTAAGTCCCGGCGATATTTGTGCCCAGGAGGTGAAATTTTTTTTCAACCCAAATGTATAAATAGACACCAGAATGAGATTCGGGGTTGAATTTCGTCCTTCAAAATGGTGTTTTTAATAGATTTTAAATTCAAGATTTTTTTTGGTGTGCGGGGAAGAAAATTCCTGATGCCGGAGTCAGGGATTTTTGTGCCCAGGAGGTGAATGTTTTTTTTTACGAAAATCTAAAAACGGATACCAGAATGAGATTCGGGGTTGAATTTCATCCTTAAAAATGGTGTTTTCATAGCTTTTAAAAATCAAGATTTTTTTGGTGTCCGGGGAAGAAAATTCCTGATGCCAGGGTCAGGGATTTTTGTGCACAGGAGGTGAATATTTTTTTTGACCCAAATGTAAAAACGGATGCCAGAATTTGATTTGCGGTTGAATTTTGTCCTTCAAAATGGTGTTTTTCATAGTTTTTAAAAATCAAGATTTTTTTGGTGTCCAGGGAAGATAATTCCTGATGCCGGAGTCAGGGATTTTTGGGCCAAGGAGGTGAATATTTTTTTTGACCCAAATGTAAAAACAGACACCCGAATAGATTCAGGGTTGAATTTTGTCCTTAAAAATGGTGTTTTTCATAATTTTTAAAAATCAAGATTTTGTTGGGAAGAAAATGCCTGATGCCGGAGTCAGGGATTTTTGTGCCCAGGAGGTGAAATTATTTTCCACCCAAATGTAAAAACGCACACCAGAATGAAATTCGGGCTTGAATTTCATTCTTAAAAATGATGTTTTTCATAGCTTTTAAAAATCAAGAATTTTTTGGTGTCCGGGGAAGAAAATTCCTGATGCCGGAGTCAGGGATTTTTGTGCCCAGGAGGTGAATTTTTTTTCCACCCAAATGTAAAAACGCACACTAGAATGAGATTCGGGGTTGAATTTCATTCTTCAAAATGGTGTTTTTCATAGCTTTTGAAAATTAAGAATTTTTTGGTGTCCGGGGAAGAAAATTCCTAATACCGAAGGCAAGGCAAGGCAAGGCAAATTTCAAATTTCAAATTTCAAATTTCAAATTTCATATTTCAAATTATTTCAAATTATTTCAAATTATTTCAAATATCAAATTTCAAATTTCAAATTTCAAATTTCAAATTTCAAATTTCAAATTTCAAATTTCAAATTTCAAATTTCAAATTATTTCAAATTTCAAATTTCAAATTTCTTTAATTTAATTTAATTTAATTTAAAATCCCTCAGTCCTGGCCAGACAATTCAAACAACCAGGTTTTTAACTCCCGGCGATTTTTGTGCCCAGGAGGTTAAATTTTTTTTCAACCCAAATGTAAAAACGGATGCCAGAATTAGATTTGGGGTTGCTCTTTGTCCTTAAAAATGTCATTTTTCATAGCTTTTAAAAATCAAGATTTTTTTGGTGTCTGGGTAAGGAAATTCCTTATGCCGATTTTTGTGCCCAGGAGGTGAAAAAAAATTTCTGACTCAAATCTAAAAACGGACACCAGAATGAGATTCGGGGTTGCTTTTTGTCCTTAAAAATGTCATTTTTCATAGCATTTAAAAATCAAGATTTTTTTGGTGTGCGGGGAAGAAAATTCCTGATGCCGGGGTCAGGGATTTTTGTGCCCAGGAGGTGAAATTTTTTTCCCACCCAAATCTAAAAACGGACACCAGAATGAGATTCGGGGTTGAATTTCATTCTCAAAAATGGTGTTTTTCATTGCTTTTAAAAATCAAGATTTTTTTGGTGTCCGGGGAAGAAAATTCCTTATGCCAGGGTCAGGGATTTTTGTGCCCAGGAGGTGAATATTTTTTTTGACCCAAATGTAAAAACGGATGCCAGAATTAGATTTGCGGTTGAATTTCGTCCTTCAAAATGGTGTTTTTCATAGTTTTTAAAAATGAAGATTTTTTTGGTGTCCAGGGAAGAAAATTCCTGATGCCGGAGTCAGGGATTTTTGGGCCCAGGAGGTGAAAAAATTTTTTTGACTCAAATGTAAAAACAGACACCCGAATAGATTCAGGGTTGAATTTTGTCCTTAAAAATGGTGTTTTTCATCATTTTTAAAAATCAAGATTTGTTGGGAAGAAAATGCTTATGCCGGAGTCAGGGATTTTTGTGCCCAGGAGGTGAATTTTTTTTTTCCACCCAAATTTATAAACAGACGCCAGAATGAGATTCGGGGTTGAATTTCATTCTCAAAAATGGTGTTTTTCATAGCTTTTAAAAATCAAGATTTATTTCATGTCCGGGGAAGAAAATTCCTGATGCTGGGGTCAGGGATTTTTGTGCCCAGGAGGTGAAATTTTTTTATTGACTAAAATGTAAAAACTGACACCAGAATGAAATTCGGGGTTGAATTTCTTCCTTAAAAATGGTGTTTTTCATAGTTTATAAAAATAGATTTTTTTGGTGTCCGGGGAAGAAAATTCCTGATGCCAGGGTCAGGGATTTTTGTGCCCAGGAGGTGAAATTACTTTCCACCCAAATGTAAAAACGCACACCAGAATGAAATTCGGGCTTGAATTTCATTCTTAAAAATGATGTTTTTCATAGCTTTTAAAAATCAAGATTTTTTTGGTGTCCGGGAAAGAAAATTCCTGATGCCGGAGTCAGGGATTTTTGTGCCCAGGAGGTGAAATTTTTTTCTCCACCCAAATGTAAAAACAGACACCAGAATGAGATTCGGGGTTGAATTTCTTCCTTAAAAATGGTGTTAATCATAATTTTTAAAAATCAAGATTTTGTTTGGAATAAAATTCCTGATGCCGGAGTCAGGGATTTTTGTGCCCAGGAGGTGAAATTTTTTTCCACCCAAATGTAAAAACGCACACTAGAATGAGATTCGGGGTTGAATTTCATTCTTAAAAATAGTGTTTTTCGTAGCTTTTAAAAATTAAGAATTTTTTGGTGTATGGGGAAGAAAATTCCTAATGCCGAAGGCAAGGCAAGGCAAGGCAAATTTCAAATTTCAAATTTCAAATTTCAAATTTCAAATTTCAAATTTCAAATTTCAAATTTCAAATTTCAAATTTCAAATTTCAAATTTCAAATTTCAAATTTCAAATTTCAAATTTCAAATTATTTCAAATTATTTCAAATTATTTCAAATTTCAAATTTCAAATTTCAAATTTCAAATTTCAAATTTCTTTAATTTTATTTAATTTAATTTAAAATCCCAAAGTCCAGGCCAGACAATTCAAAAAACTAGGTTTTTAAGTCCCGGCGATTTTTGTGCCCAGGAGGTGAAATTTTTTTTCCACCCAAATGTATAAATAGACACCAGAATGAGATTCGGGGTTGAATTTCATCCTTCAAAATGGTGTTTTTCATAGATTTTAAATTCAAGATTTTTTTGGTGTGCGGGGAAGAAAATTCCTGATGCCGGAGTCAGGGACTTTTGTGGCCAGGAGGTGAAATTTTTTTCCACCCAAATGTAAAAACGCACACCAGAATGAAATTCGGGCTTGAATTTCATTCTTAAAAATGATGTTTTTCATAGCTTTTAAAAATCAAGAATTTTTTGGTGTCCGGGGAAGAAAATTCCTGATGCCGGAGTCAGGGATTTTTGTGCTCAGGACGTGAAATTTTTTTTCCACCCAAATATAAAAACGGACACCAGAATGAGATTCGGGGTTGAATTTCTTCCTTAAAAATGGTGTTTATCATAATTTTTAAAAATCAAGATTTTGTTGGGAAGAAACTTCCTGATGCCGGAGTAAGGGATTTTTGTGCCCAGGAGGTGAAATTTTTTTCCACCCAAATGTAAAAACGCATACTAGAATGAGATTCGGGGTTGAATTTCATTCTTCAAAATGGTGTTTTTCATAGCTTTTAAAAATTAAGAATTTTTTGGTGTATGGGGAAGAAAATTCCTGATGCCGGAGTCAGGGATTTTTGTGCCCAGGAGGTGAAATTTTTTTTCCACCCAAATGTAAAAACGGACACCAGAATGAGATTCGGTGTTGAATTTGTTCCTTAAAAATGGTGTTTTTCATAGTTTATAAAAATCAAGATTTTTTTGGTGTCCGGGGAAGAAAATTCCTGATGCCAGGGTCAGGGATTTTTGTGCCCAGGAGGTGAATATTTTTTTTGACCCAAATGTAAAAACGGATGCCAGAATTAGATTTGGGGTTGAATTTCATTCTCAAAAATGGTGTTTTTCATTGCTTTTAAAAATCAAGATTTTTTTGGTGTCTGGGTAAGGAAATTCCTTATGCCGATTTTTGTGCCCAGGAGGTGAAAAAAAATTTCTGACTCAAATCTAAAAACGGACACCAGAATGAGATTCGGGGTTGCTTTTTGTCCTTAAAAATGTCATTTTTCATAGCATTTAAAAATCAAGATTTTTTTGGTGTGCGGGGAAGAAAATTCCTGATGCCGGGGTCAGGGATTTTTGTGCCCAGGAGGTGAAATTTTTTTCCCACCCAAATCTAAAAACGGACACCAGAATGAGATTCGGGGTTGAATTTCATTCTCAAAAATGGTGTTTTTCATTGCTTTTAAAAATCAAGATTTTTTTGGTGTCCGGGGAAGAAAATTCCTTATGCCAGGGTCAGGGATTTTTGTGCCCAGGAGGTGAATATTTTTTTTGACCCAAATGTAAAAACGGATGCCAGAATTAGATTTGCGGTTGAATTTCGTCCTTCAAAATGGTGTTTTTCATAGTTTTTAAAAATGAAGATTTTTTTGGTGTCCAGGGAAGAAAATTCCTAATGCCGGAGTCAGGGATTTTTGGGCCCAGGAGGTGAAAAAATTTTTTTGACTCAAATGTAAAAACAGACACCCGAATAGATTCAGGGTTGAATTTTGTCCTTAAAAATGGTGTTTTTCATCATTTTTAAAAATCAAGATTTGTTGGGAAGAAAATGCTTATGCCGGAGTCAGGGATTTTTGTGCCCAGGAGGTGAAATTTTTTTTTCCACCCAAATTTATAAACAGACGCCAGAATGAGATTCGGGGTTGAATTTCATTCTCAAAAATGGTGTTTTTCATAGCTTTTAAAAATCAAGATTTATTTCATGTCCGGGGAAGAAAATTCCTGATGCTGGGGTCAGGGATTTTTGTGCCCAGGAGGTGAAATTTTTTTATTGACTCAAATGTAAAAACTGACACCAGAATGAAATTCGGGGTTGAATTTCTTCCTTAAAAATGGTGTTTTTCATAGTTTATAAAAATAGATTTTTTTGGTGTCCGGGGAAGAAAATTCCTGATGCCAGGGTCAGGGATTTTTGTGCCCAGGAGCTGAAATTACTTTCCACCCAAATGTAAAAACGCACACCAGAATGAAATTCGGGCTTGAATTTCATTCTTAAAAATGATGTTTTTCATAGCTTTTAAAAATCAAGATTTTTTTGGTGTCCGGAAAAGAAAATTCCTGATGCCGGAGTCAGGGATTTTTGTGCCCAGGAGGTGAAATTTTTTTCTCCACCCAAATGTAAAAACAGACACCAGAATGAGATTCGGGGTTGAATTTCTTCCTTAAAAATGGTGTTAATCATAATTTTTAAAAATCAAGATTTTGTTGGGAATAAAATTCCTGATGCCGGAGTCAGGGATTTTTGTGCCCAGGAGGTGAAATTTTTTTCCACCCAAATGTAAAAACGCACACTAGAATGAGATTCGGGGTTGAATTTCATTCTTAAAAATAGTGTTTTTCGTAGCTTTTAAAAATTAAGAATTTTTTGGTGTATGGGGAAGAAAATTCCTAATGCCGAAGGCAAGGCAAGGCAAGGCAAATTTCAAATTTCAAATTTCAAATTTCAAATTTCAAATTTCAAATTTCAAATTTCAAATTTCAAATTTCAAATTTCAAATTTCAAATTTCAAATTATTTCAAATTATTTCAAATTATTTCAAATATCAAATTTCAAATTTCAAATTTCAAATTTCAAATTTCTTTAATTTTATTTAATTTAATTTAAAATCCCAAAGTCCAGGCCAGACAATTCAAAAAACCAGGTTTTTAAGTCCCGGCGATTTTTGTGCCCAGGAGGTGAAATTTTTTTTCCACCCAAATGTATAAATAGACACCAGAATGAGATTCGGGGTTGAATTTCATCCTTCAAAATGGTGTTTTTCATAGATTTTAAATTCAAGATTTTTTTGGTGTGCGGGGAAGAAAATTCCTGATGCCGGAGTCAGGGACTTTTGTGGCCAGGAGGTGAAATTTTTTTCCACCCAAATGTAAAAACGCACACCAGAATGAAATTCGGGCTTGAATTTCATTCTTAAAAATGATGTTTTTCATAGCTTTTAAAAATCAAGAATTTTTTGGTGTCCGGGAAAGAAAATTCCTGATGCCGGAGTCAGGGATTTTTGTGCCCAGGACGTGAAATTTTTTTTCCACCCAAATATAAAAACGGACACCAGAATGAGATTCGGGGTTGAATTTCTTCCTTAAAAATGGTGTTTATCATAATTTTTAAAAATCAAGATTTTGTTGGGAAGAAACTTCCTGATGCCGGAGTAAGGGATTTTTGTGCCCAGGAGGTGAAATTTTTTTCCACCCAAATGTAAAAACGCATACTAGAATGAGATTCGGGGTTGAATTTCATTCTTCAAAATGGTGTTTTTCATAGCTTTTAAAAATTAAGAATTTTTTGGTGTCCGGGGAAGAAAATTCCTAATGCCGAAGGCAAGGCAAGGCAAGGCAAAGCAAGGCAAGGCAAATTTCAAATTTCAAATTTCAAATTTCAAATTTCAAATTTCAAATTTCAAATTTCAAATTTCAAATTATTTCAAATTTCAAATTTCAAATTTCAAATTTCTTTAATTTTATTTAATTTAATTTAAAATCCCTCAGTCCAGGCCAGACAATTCAAACAACCAGGTTTTTAAGTCCCGGCGATTTTTGTGCACAGGAGGTGAATTTTTTTTTCAACCCAAATGTATAAATAGACACCAGAATGAGATTCGGGGTTGAATTTCGTCCTTCAAAATGGTGTTTTTAATAGATTTTAAATTCAAGATTTTTTTGGTGTGCGGGGAAGAAAATTCCTGATGCCGGAGTCAGGGATTTTTGTGCCCAGGAGGTGAATGTTTTTTTTTACTCAAATCCAAAAACGGACACCAGAATGAGATTCGGGCTTGAATTTCGTCCTTCAAAATGGTGTTTTTCATAGATTTTAAATTCAAGATTTTTTTGGTGTCCGGGGAAGAAAATTCCTGATGCCGGAGTCAGGGACTTTTGTGCCCAGGAGGTGAAATTATTTTCCAACGAAATGTAAAAACGCACACCAGAATGAAATTCGGGCTTGAATTTCATTCTTAAAAATGATGTTTTTCATAGCTTTTAAAAATCAAGAATTTTTTGGTGTCCGGGGAAGAAAATTCCTGATGCCGGAGTCAGGGATTTTTGTGCCCAGGAGGTGAATTTTTTTTCCCACCCAAATGTAAAAACGGACACCCGAATAGATTCAGGGTTGAATTTTGTCCTTAAAAATGGTGTTTTTCATAATTTTTAAAAATCAAGATTTTGTTGGGAAGAAAATGACTGATGCCGGAGTCAGGGATTTTTGTGCCCAGGAGGTGAAATTTTTTTTTCCACCCAAATGTAAAAACGGACACCAGAATGAGATTCGGGGTTGAATTTGTTCCTTAAAAATGGTGTTTATCATAATTTTTAAAAATCAAGATTTTGTTGGGAAGAAAATTCCTGATGCCGGAGTCAGGGATTTTTGTGCCCAGGAGGTGAAATTTTTTCCCCACCCAAATGTAAAAACGGAAACCAGAATGAGATTCGGGGTTGAATTTCTTCCTTAAAAATGGTGTTTATCATAATTTTAAAAATTAAGAATTTTTTGGTGTATGGGGAAGAAAATTCCTAATGCCGAAGGCAAGGCAAGGCAAATTTCAAATTTCAAATTTCAAATTTCAAATTTCAAATTTCAAATTTCAAATTTCAAATTTCAAATTTCAAATTTCAAATTTCAAATTTCAAATTTCAAATTTCAAATTTCAAATTTCAAATTTCAAATTTCAAATTTCAAATTTCAAATTTCAAATTTCAAATTTCAAATTTCAAATTATTTCAAATTTCAAATTTCAAATTTCAAATTTCAAATTTCAAATTTCAAATTTCAAATTTCAAATTTCAAATTTCAAATTTCAAATTTCAAATTTCAAATTTCAAATTATTTCAAATTTCAAATTTCAAATTTCTTTAATTTAATTTAATTTAATTTTAAATCCCTCAGTCCTGGCCAGACAATTCAAACAACCAGGTTTTTAACTCCCGGCGATTTTTGTGCCCAGGAGGTTAAATTTTTTTTCAACCCAAATGTATAAATAGACACCAGAATGAGATTCGGGGTTGAATTTCGTCCTTCAAAATGGTGTTTTTCATAGATTTTAAATTCAAGATTTTTTTGGTGTCCGGGGACGAAAATTCCTGATGCCGGAGTCAGGGATTTTTGTGCCCAGGAGGTGAATTTTTTTTTTGACTCAAATGTAAAAACGGACACCCGAATAGATTCAGGGTTGAATTTTGTCCTTAAAAATGGTGTTTTTCATAATTTTTAAAAATCAAGATTTTGTTGGGAAGAAAATGACTGATGCCGGAGTCAGGGATTTTTGTGCCCAGGAGGTGAAATTTTTTTTCCCACCCAAATGTAAAAACGGACACCAGAATGAGATTCGGGGTTGAATTTGTTCCTTAAAAATGGTGTTTATCATAATTTTTAAAAATCAAGATTTTGTTGGGAAGAAAATTCCTGATGCCGGAGTCAGGGATTTTTGTGCCCAGGAGGTGAAATTTTTTTCCACCCAAATGTAAAAACGCACACTTGAATGAGATTCGGGGTTGAATTTCATTCTTCAAAATGGTGTTTTTCATAGCTTTTAAAAATTAAGAATTTTTTGGTGTCCGGGGAAGAAAATTCCTGATTCCAGGGTCAGGGATTTTTGTGCCCAGGACGTGAAATTACTTTCCACCCAAATGTAAAAACGCACACCAGAATGAAATTCGGGCTTGAATTTCATTCTTAAAAATGATGTTTTTCATAGCTTTTAAAAATCAAGATTTTTTTGGTGTCCGGGGAAGAAAATTCCTGATGCCGGAGTCAGGGATTTTTGTGCCCAGGAGGTGAAATTTTTTCCCCACCCAAATGTAAAAATGGAAACCAGAATGAGATTCGGGGTTGAATTTCTTCCTTAAAAATGGTGTTTATCATAATTTTAAAAATTAAGAATTTTTTGGTGTATGGGGAAGAAAATTCCTAATGCCGAAGGCAAGGCAAGGCAAGGCAAATTTCAAATTTCAAATTTCAAATTTCAAATTTCAAATTTCAAATTTCAAATTTCAAATTTCAAATTTCAAATTTCAAATTTCAAATTTCAAATTTCAAATTTCAAATTTCAAATTTCAAATTTCAAATTTCAAATTTCAAATTTCAAATTTCAAATTTCAAATTTCAAATTTCAAATTTCAAATTTCAAATTTCAAATTTCAAATTTCAAATTTCAAATTTCAAATTTCAAATTTCAAATTTCAAATTTCAAATTATTTCAAATTTCAAATTTCAAATTTCAAATTTCAAATTTCAAATTTCAAATTTCAAATTTCAAATTTCAAATTTCAAATTTCAAATTTAAAATTTCAAATTTCAAATTTAAAATTTCAAATTTCAAATTATTTCAAATTTCAAATTTCTTTAATTTAATTTAATTTAATTTAAAATCCCTCAGTCCTGGCCAGACAATTCAAACAACCAGGTTTTTAACTCCCGGCGATTTTTGTGCCCAGGAGGTTAAATTTTTTTCCAACCCAAATGTATAAATAGACACCAGAATGAGATTCGGGGTTGAATTTCGTCCTTCAAAATGGTGTTTTTCATAGATTTTAAATTCAAGATTTTTTTGGTGTGCGGGGAAGAAAATTCCTGATGCCGGAGTCAGGGATTTTTGTGCCCAGGAGGTGAAAGTTTTTTTTTACTCAAATCCAAAAACGGACACCAGAATGAGATTCGGGGTTGAATTTCGTCCTTCAAAATGGTGTTTTTCATAGATTTTAAATTCAAGATTTTTTTGGTGTCCGGGGACGAAAATTCCTGATCCCGGAGTCAGGGATTTTTGTGCCCAGTAGGTGAAATTTTTTTTCCACCCAAATGTAAAAACGGACACCAGAATGAGATTCGGGGTTGAATTTGTTCCTTAAAAATGGTGTTTTTCATAGTTTATAAAAATCAAGATATTTTTGGTGTCCGGGGAAGAAAATTCCTGATGCCAGGGTCAGGGATTTTTGTGCCCAGGAGGTGAATATTTTTTTTGACCCAAATGTAAAAACGGATGCCAGAATTAGATTTGGGGTTGAATATCGTCCTTCAAAATGGTGTTTTTCATAGTTTTTAAAAATCAAGATTTTTTTGGTGTCCAGGGAAGATAATTCCTGATGCTGGAGTCAGGGAATTTTGGGCCCAGGAGGTAAATTTTTTTTTTTGACTCAAATGTAAAAACGGACACCCGAATAGATTCAGGGTTGAATTTTGTCCTTAAAAATGGTGTTTTTCATAATTTTTAAAAATCAAGATTTTGTTGGGAAGAAAATGACTGATGCCGGAGTCAGGGATTTTTGTGCCCAGGAGGTGAAATTTTTTTTTCCACCCAAATGTAAAAACGGACACCAGAATGAGATTCGGGGTTGAATTTGTTCCTTAAAAATGGTTTTTATCATAATTTTTAAAAATCAAGATTTTGTTGGGAAGAAAATTCCTGATGCCGAAGGCAAGGCAAGGCAAGGCAAATTTCAAATTTCAAATTTCAAATTTCAAATTTCAAATTTCAAATTTCAAATTTCAAATTTCAAATTTCAAATTTCAAATTTCAAATTTCAAATTTCAAATTTCAAATTTCAAATTTCAAATTTCAAATTTCAAATTTCAAATTTCAAATTTCAAATTTCAAATTTCAAATTTCAAATTTCAAATTTCAAATTTCAAATTTCAAATTTCAAATTTCAAATTTCAAATTTCAAATTTCAAATTATTTCAAATTTCAAATTTCAAATTCAAATTATTTCAAATTCAAATTATTTCAAATTTCAAATTTCTTTAATTTAATTTAATTTAATTTAAAATCCCTCAGTCCAGGCCAGACAATTCAAACAACCAGGTTTTTAAGTCCCGGCGATATTTGTGCCCAGGAGGTGAAATTTTTTTTCAACCCAAATGTATAAATAGACACCAGAATGAGATTCGGGGTTGAATTTCGTCCTTCAAAATGGTGTTTTTAATAGATTTTAAATTCAAGATTTTTTTGGTGTGCGGGGAAGAAAATTCCTGATGCCGGAGTCAGGGATTTTTGTGCCCAGGAGTTGAATGTTTTTTTTTACGAAAATCTAAAAACGGATACCAGAATGAGATTCGGGGTTGAATTTCATCCTTAAAAATGGTGTTTTCATAGCTTTTAAAAATTAAGAATTTTTTGGTGTCCGGGGAAGAAAATTCCTAATGCCGAAGGCAAGGCAAGGCAAGGCAAAGTAAGGCAAGGCAAATTTCAAATTTCAAATTTCAAATTTCAAATTTCAAATTTCAAATTTCAAATTTCAAATTTCAAATTTCAAATTTCAAGTTTCAAATTTCAAATTTCAAATTTCAAATTTCAAATTTCAAATTTCAAATTTCAAATTCAAATTATTTCAAATTTCAAATTTCAAATTCCTTTAATTTTATTTAATTTAATTTAAAATCCCTCAGTCCAGGCCAGACAATTCAAACAACCAGGTTTTTAAGTCCCGGTGATTTTTGTGCCCAGGAGGAGAAATTTTTTTTCAACCCAAATATATAAATAGACACCAGAATGAGATTCGGGGTTGAATTTCATCCTTAAAAATGGTGTTTTCATAGCTTTTAAAAATCAAGATTTTTTTGGTGTCTGGGTAAGAAAATTCCTTATGCCGATTTTTGTGCCCAGGAGGTGAAATTTTTTCCCCACCCAAATCTAAAAACGGACACCAGAATGAGATTCGGGGTTGAATTTCTTCCTTAAAAATGGTGTTTATCATAATTATTAAAAATCAAGATTTTGTTGGGAATAAAATTCCTGATGCCGGAGTAAGGGATTTTTGTGCCCAGGAGGTGAAATTTTTTTCCACCCAAATGTAAAAACGCACACTAGAATGAGATTCGGGGTTCAATTTCATTCTTAAAAATGGTGTTTTTCATAGCTTTTAAAAATTAAGAATTTTTTGGTGTATGGGGAAGAAAATTCCTAATGCCGAAGGCAAGGCAAGGCAAGGCAAAGCAAGGCAAGGCAAGGCAAATTTCAAATTTCAAATTTCAAATTTCAAATTTCAAATTTCAAATTTCAAATTTCAAATTTCAAATTTCAAATTTCAAATTATTTGAAATTTCAAATTTCAAATTTCAAATTTCTTTAATTTTATTTAATTTAATTTAAAATCCCTCAGTCCTGGCCAGACAATTCAAACAACCAGGTTTTTAAGTCCCGGCGATTTTTGTGCCCAGGAGGTTAAATTTTTTTTCAACCCAAATGTATAAATAGACACCAGAATAAGATTCGGGGTTGAATTTCGTCCTTCAAAATGGTGTTTTTCATAGATTTTAAATTCAAGATTTTTTTGGTGTACGGGGAAGAAAATTCCTGATGCCGGAGTCAGGGATTTTTGTGCCCAGGAGGTGAATGTTTTTTTTTACTCAAATCCAAAAACGGACACCAGAATGAGATTCGGGGTTGAATTTCGTCCTTCAAAATGGTGTTTTTCATAGATTTTAAATTCAAGATTTTTTTGGTGTCCGGGGAAGAAAATTCCTGATGCCGCAGTCAGTGACTTTTGTGCCCAGGAGGTGAAATTATTTTACAAAGAAATGTAAAAACGCACACCAGAATGAAATTCAGGCTTGAATTTCATTCTTAAAAATGATGTTTTTCATAGCTTTTAAAAATCAAGAATTTTTTGGTGTCCGGGGAAGAAAATTCCTGATGCCGGAGTCAGGGATTTTTGTGCCCAGGAGGTGAAATTTTTTTTCCACCCAAATGTAAAAACGGACACCCGAATGAGATTCGGGGTTGAATTTGTTCCTTAAAAATGGTGTTTTTCATTGCTTTTAAAAATCAAGATTTTTTTTGGTGTCCGGGGAAGAAAATTCCTGATGCCAGGGTCAGGGATTTTTGTGCCCAGGAGGTGAATATTTTTTTTGACCCAAATGTAAAAACGGATGCCAGAATTAGATTTGCGGTTGAATTTCGTCCTTCAAAATGGTGTTTTTCATAGTTTTTAAAAATCAAGATTTTTTTTGGTGTCCAGGGAAGATAATTCCTGATGCCGGAGTCAGGGATTTTTGGGCCCAGGAGGTGAATTTTTTTTTTGACTCAAATGTAAAAACAGACACCCGAATAGATTCAGGGTTGAATTTTGTCCTTAAAAATGGTGTTTTTCATAATTTTTAAAAATCAAGATTTTGTTGTGAAGAAAATGCCTGATGCCGGAGTCAGGGATTTTTGTGCCCAGGAGGTGAAATTTTTTTTTCCACCCAAATGTAAAAATGGACACAAGAATGAGATTCGGGGTTGAATTTCTTCCTTAAAAATGGTCTTTATCATTATTTTTAAAAATCAAGATTTTGTTGGGAAGAAAATTCCTGATGCCGGAGTAAGGGATTTTTGTGCCCAGGAGGTGAAATTTTTTTCCACCCAAATGTAAAAACGCACACTAGAATGAGATTCGGGGTTGAATTTCATTCTTCAAAATGGTGTTTTTCATAGCTTTTGAAAATTAAGAATTTTTTGGTGTCCGGGGAAGAAAATTCCTAATACCGAAGGCAAGGCAAGGCAAGGCAAGGCAAGGCAAGGCAAATTTCAAATTTCAAATTTCAAATTTCAAATTTCAAATTTCAAATTTCAAATTTCAAATTATTTCAAATTATTTCAAATTATTTCAAATTATTTCAAATATCAAATTTCAAATTTCAAATTTCAAATTTCAAATTTCTTTAATTTTATTTAATTTAATTTAAAATCCCAAAGTCCAGGCCAGACAATTCAAAAAACCAGGTTTTTAAGTCCCAGCGATTTTTGTGCCCAGGAGATGAAATTTTTTTTCCACCCAAATGTATAAATAGACACCAGAATGAGATTCGGGGTTGAATTTCGTCCTTCAAAATGGTGTTTTTCATAGATTTTAAATTCAAGATTTTTTTGGTGTGCGGGGAAGAAAATTCCTGATGCCGGAGTCAGGGACTTTTGTGCCCAGGAGGTGAAATTATTTTCCACCCAAATGTAAAAACGCACACCAGAATGAAATTCGGGCTTGAATTTCATTCTTAAAAATGATGTTTTTCATAGCTTTTAAAAATCAAGAATTTTTTGGTGTCCGGGGAAGAAAATTCCTGATGCCGGAGTCAGGGATTTTTGTGCCCAGGAGGTGAAATTTTTTTCCACCCAAATGTAAAAACGCACACTAGAATGAGATTCGGGGTTGAATTTCATTCTTCAAAATGGTGTTTTTCATAGGTTTTAAAAATTAAGAATTTTTTGGTGTCCGGGGAAGAAAATTCCTAATGCCGAAGGCAAGGCAAGGCAAGGCAAAGCAAGGCAAGGCAAATTTCAAATTTCAAATTTCAAATTTCAAATTTCAAATTTCAAATTTCAAATTTCAAATTTCAAATTTCAAATTCAAATTATTTCAAATTTCAAATTTCAAATTTCAAATTTCTTTAATTTTATTTAATTTAATTTAAAATCCCTCAGTCCAGGCCAGACAATTCAAACAACCAGGTTTTTAAGTCCCGGCGATATTTGTGCCCAGGAGGTGAAATTTTTTTTCAACCCAAATGTATAAATAGACACCAGAATGAGATTCGGGGTTGAATTTCGTCCTTCAAAATGGTGTTTTTAATAGATTTTAAATTCAAGATTTTTTTTGGTGTGCGGGGAAGAAAATTCCTGATGCCGGAGTCAGGGATTTTTGTGCCCAGGAGGTGAATGTTTTTTTTTACGAAAATCTAAAAACGGATACCAGAATGAGATTCGGGGTTGAATTTCATCCTTAAAAATGGTGTTTTCATAGCTTTTAAAAATCAAGATTTTTTTGGTGTCCGGGGAAGAAAATTCCTGATGCCAGGGTCAGGGATTTTTGTGCACAGGAGGTGAATATTTTTTTTGACCCAAATGTAAAAACGGATGCCAGAATTTGATTTGCGGTTGAATTTTGTCCTTCAAAATGGTGTTTTTCATAGTTTTTAAAAATCAAGATTTTTTTGGTGTCCAGGGAAGATAATTCCTGATGCCGGAGTCAGGGATTTTTGGGCCAAGGAGGTGAATATTTTTTTTGACCCAAATGTAAAAACAGACACCCGAATAGATTCAGGGTTGAATTTTGTCCTTAAAAATGGTGTTTTTGATAATTTTTAAAAATCAAGATTTTGTTGGGAAGAAAATGCCTGATGCCGGAGTCAGGGATTTTTGTGCCCAGGAGGTGAAATTATTTTCCACCCAAATGTAAAAACGCACACCAGAATGAAATTCGGGCTTGAATTTCATTCTTAAAAATGATGTTTTTCATAGCTTTTAAAAATCAAGAATTTTTTGGTGTCCGGGGAAGAAAATTCCTGATGCCGGAGTCAGGGATTTTTGTGCCCAGGAGGTGAATTTTTTTTCCACCCAAATGTAAAAACGCACACTAGAATGAGATTCGGGGTTGAATTTCATTCTTCAAAATGGTGTTTTTCATAGCTTTTGAAAATTAAGAATTTTTTGGTGTCCGGGGAAGAAAATTCCTAATACCGAAGGCAAGGCAAGGCAAGGCAAATTTCAAATTTCAAATTTCAAATTTCATATTTCATTATTTCAAATTATTTCAAATTATTTCAAATTATTTCAAATATCAAATTTCAAATTTCAAATTTCAAATTTCAAATTTCAAATTTCAAATTTCAAATTTCAAATTTCAAATTATTTCAAATTTCAAATTTCAAATTTCTTTAATTTAATTTAATTTAATTTAAAATCCCTCAGTCCTGGCCAGACAATTCAAACAACCAGGTTTTTAACTCCCGGCGATTTTTGTGCCCAGGAGGTTAAATTTTTTTTCAACCCAAATGTAAAAACGGATGCCAGAATTAGATTTGGGGTTGCTCTTTGTCCTTAAAAATGTCATTTTTCATAGCTTTTAAAAATCAAGATTTTTTTGGTGTCTGGGTAAGGAAATTCCTTATGCCGATTTTTGTGCCCAGGAGGTGAAAAAAAATTTCTGACTCAAATCTAAAAACGGACACCAGAATGAGATTCGGGGTTGCTTTTTGTCCTTAAAAATGTCATTTTTCATAGCATTTAAAAATCAAGATTTTTTTGGTGTGCGGGGAAGAAAATTCCTGATGCCGGGGTCAGGGATTTTTGTGCCCAGGAGGTGAAATTTTTTTCCCACCCAAATCTAAAAACGGACACCAGAATGAGATTCGGGGTT
The DNA here is from genome assembly GCF_947247035.1 of Vipera ursinii. Lineage (NCBI taxonomy): Eukaryota > Metazoa > Chordata > Lepidosauria > Squamata > Viperidae > Vipera > Vipera ursinii. The sequence continues at coordinate 163,749,485 of NC_139513.1, read as the reverse complement.
GAATTTCATTCTCAAAAATGGTGTTTTTCATTGCTTTTAAAAATCAAGATTTTTTTGGTGTCCGGGGAAGAAAATTCCTTATGCCAGGGTCAGGGATTTTTGTGCCCAGGAGGTGAATATTTTTTTTGACCCAAATGTAAAAACGGATGCCAGAATTAGATTTGCGGTTGAATTTCGTCCTTCAAAATGGTGTTTTTCATAGTTTTTAAAAATGAAGATTTTTTTGGTGTCCAGGGAAGAAAATTCCTGATGCCGGAGTCAGGGATTTTTGGGCCCAGGAGGTGAAAAATTTTTTTTGACTCAAATGTAAAAACAGACACCCGAATAGATTCAGGGTTGAATTTTGTCCTTAAAAATGGTGTTTTTCATCATTTTTAAAAATCAAGATTTGTTGGGAAGAAAATGCTTATGCCGGAGTCAGGGATTTTTGTGCCCAGGAGGTGAAATTTTTTTTTCCACCCAAATTTATAAACAGACGCCAGAATGAGATTCGGGGTTGAATTTCATTCTCAAAAATGGTGTTTTTCATAGCTTTTAAAAATCAAGATTTATTTCATGTCCGGGGAAGAAAATTCCTGATGCTGGGGTCAGGGATTTTTGTGCCCAGGAGGTGAAATTTTTTTATTGACTCAAATGTAAAAACTGACACCAGAATGAAATTCGGGGTTGAATTTCTTCCTTAAAAATGGTGTTTTTCATAGTTTATAAAAATAGATTTTTTTGGTGTCCGGGGAAGAAAATTCCTGATGCCAGGGTCAGGGATTTTTGTGCCCAGGAGGTGAAATTACTTTCCACCCAAATGTAAAAACGCACACCAGAATGAAATTCGGGCTTGAATTTCATTCTTAAAAATGATGTTTTTCATAGCTTTTAAAAATCAAGATTTTTTTGGTGTCCGGGAAAGAAAATTCCTGATGCCGGAGTCAGGGATTTTTGTGCCCAGGAGGTGAAATTTTTTTCTCCACCCAAATGTAAAAACAGACACCAGAATGAGATTCGGGGTTGAATTTCTTCCTTAAAAATGGTGTTAATCATAATTTTTAAAAATCAAGATTTTGTTGGGAATAAAATTCCTGATGCCGGAGTCAGGGATTTTTGTGCCCAGGAGGTGAAATTTTTTTCCACCCAAATGTAAAAACGCACACTAGAATGAGATTCGGGGTTGAATTTCATTCTTAAAAATAGTGTTTTTCGTAGCTTTTAAAAATTAAGAATTTTTTGGTGTATGGGGAAGAAAATTCCTAATGCCGAAGGCAAGGCAAGGCAAGGCAAATTTCAAATTTCAAATTTCAAATTTCAAATTTCAAATTTCAAATTTCAAATTTCAAATTTCAAATTTCAAATTTCAAATTTCAAATTTCAAATTATTTCAAATTATTTCAAATTATTTCAAATATCAAATTTCAAATTTCAAATTTCAAATTTCAAATTTCTTTAATTTTATTTAATTTAATTTAAAATCCCAAAGTCCAGGCCAGACAATTCAAAAAACCAGGTTTTTAAGTCCCGGCGATTTTTGTGCCCAGGAGGTGAAATTTTTTTTCCACCCAAATGTATAAATAGACACCAGAATGAGATTCGGGGTTGAATTTCATCCTTCAAAATGGTGTTTTTCATAGATTTTAAATTCAAGATTTTTTTGGTGTGCGGGGAAGAAAATTCCTGATGCCGGAGTCAGGGACTTTTGTGGCCAGGAGGTGAAATTTTTTTCCACCCAAATGTAAAAACGCACACCAGAATGAAATTCGGGCTTGAATTTCATTCTTAAAAATGATGTTTTTCATAGCTTTTAAAAATCAAGAATTTTTTGGTGTCCGGGGAAGAAAATTCCTGATGCCGGAGTCAGGGATTTTTGTGCCCAGGACGTGAAATTTTTTTTCCACCCAAATATAAAAACGGACACCAGAATGAGATTCGGGGTTGAATTTCTTCCTTAAAAATGGTGTTTATCATAATTTTTAAAAATCAAGATTTTGTTGGGAAGAAACTTCCTGATGCCGGAGTAAGGGATTTTTGTGCCCAGGAGGTGAAATTTTTTTCCACCCAAATGTAAAAACGCATACTAGAATGAGATTCGGGGTTGAATTTCATTCTTCAAAATGGTGTTTTTCATAGCTTTTAAAAATTAAGAATTTTTTGGTGTATGGGGAAGAAAATTCCTGATGCCGGAGTCAGGGATTTTTGTGCCCAGGAGGTGAAATTTTTTTTCCACCCAAATGTAAAAACGGACACCAGAATGAGATTCGGGGTTGAATTTGTTCCTTAAAAATGGTGTTTTTCATAGTTTATAAAAATCAAGATTTTTTTGGTGTCCGGGGAAGAAAATTCCTGATGCCAGGGTCAGGGATTTTTGTGCCCAGGAGGTGAATATTTTTTTTGACCCAAATGTAAAAACGGATGCCAGAATTAGATTTGCGGTTGAATTTCGTCCTTCAAAATGGTGTTTTTCATAGTTTTTAAAAATGAAGATTTTTTTGGTGTCCAGGGAAGAAAATTCCTGATGCCGGAGTCAGGGATTTTTGGGCCCAGGAGGTGAAAAATTTTTTTTGACTCAAATGTAAAAACAGACACCCGAATAGATTCAGGGTTGAATTTTGTCCTTAAAAATGGTGTTTTTCATCATTTTTAAAAATCAAGATTTGTTGGGAAGAAAATGCTTATGCCGGAGTCAGGGATTTTTGTGCCCAGGAGGTGAAATTTTTTTTTCCACCCAAATTTATAAACAGACGCCAGAATGAGATTCGGGGTTGAATTTCATTCTCAAAAATGGTGTTTTTCATAGCTTTTAAAAATCAAGATTTATTTCATGTCCGGGGAAGAAAATTCCTGATGCTGGGGTCAGGGATTTTTGTGCCCAGGAGGTGAAATTTTTTTATTGACTCAAATGTAAAAACTGACACCAGAATGAAATTCGGGGTTGAATTTCTTCCTTAAAAATGGTGTTTTTCATAGTTTATAAAAATAGATTTTTTTGGTGTCCGGGGAAGAAAATTCCTGATGCCAGGGTCAGGGATTTTTGTGCCCAGGAGGTGAAATTACTTTCCACCCAAATGTAAAAACGCACACCAGAATGAAATTCGGGCTTGAATTTCATTCTTAAAAATGATGTTTTTCATAGCTTTTAAAAATCAAGATTTTTTTGGTGTCCGGGAAAGAAAATTCCTGATGCCGGAGTCAGGGATTTTTGTGCCCAGGAGGTGAAATTTTTTTCTCCACCCAAATGTAAAAACAGACACCAGAATGAGATTCGGGGTTGAATTTCTTCCTTAAAAATGGTGTTAATCATAATTTTTAAAAATCAAGATTTTGTTGGGAATAAAATTCCTGATGCCGGAGTCAGGGATTTTTGTGCCCAGGAGGTGAAATTTTTTTCCACCCAAATGTAAAAACGCACACTAGAATGAGATTCGGGGTTGAATTTCATTCTTAAAAATAGTGTTTTTCGTAGCTTTTAAAAATTAAGAATTTTTTGGTGTATGGGGAAGAAAATTCCTAATGCCGAAGGCAAGGCAAGGCAAGGCAAATTTCAAATTTCAAATTTCAAATTTCAAATTTCAAATTTCAAATTTCAAATTTCAAATTTCAAATTTCAAATTTCAAATTTCAAATTTCAAATTATTTCAAATTATTTCAAATTATTTCAAATTATTTCAAATATCAAATTTCAAATTTCAAATTTCAAATTTCAAATTTCTTTAATTTTATTTAATTTAATTTAAAATCCCAAAGTCCAGGCCAGACAATTCAAAAAACCAGGTTTTTAAGTCCCGGCGATTTTTGTGCCCAGGAGGTGAAATTTTTTTTCCACCCAAATGTATAAATAGACACCAGAATGAGATTCGGGGTTGAATTTCATCCTTCAAAATGGTGTTTTTCATAGATTTTAAATTCAAGATTTTTTTGGTGTGCGGGGAAGAAAATTCCTGATGCCGGAGTCAGGGACTTTTGTGGCCAGGAGGTGAAATTTTTTTCCACCCAAATGTAAAAACGCACACCAGAATGAAATTCGGGCTTGAATTTCATTCTTAAAAATGATGTTTTTCATAGCTTTTAAAAATCAAGAATTTTTTGGTGTCCGGGGAAGAAAATTCCTGATGCCGGAGTCAGGGATTTTTGTGCCCAGGACGTGAAATTTTTTTTCCACCCAAATATAAAAACGGACACCAGAATGAGATTCGGGGTTGAATTTCTTCCTTAAAAATGGTGTTTATCATAATTTTTAAAAATCAAGATTTTGTTGGGAAGAAACTTCCTGATGCCGGAGTAAGGGATTTTTGTGCCCAGGAGGTGAAATTTTTTTCCACCCAAATGTAAAAACGCATACTAGAATGAGATTCGGGGTTGAATTTCATTCTTCAAAATGGTGTTTTTCATAGCTTTTAAAAATTAAGAATTTTTTGGTGTATGGGGAAGAAAATTCCTGATGCCGGAGTCAGGGATTTTTGTGCCCAGGAGGTGAAATTTTTTTTCCACCCAAATGTAAAAACGGACACCAGAATGAGATTCGGGGTTGAATTTGTTCCTTAAAAATGGTGTTTTTCATAGTTTATAAAAATCAAGATTTTTTTGGTGTCCGGGGAAGAAAATTCCTGATGCCAGGGTCAGGGATTTTTGTGCCCAGGAGGTGAATATTTTTTTTGACCCAAATGTAAAAACGGATGCCAGAATTAGATTTGGGGTTGCTCTTTGTCCTTAAAAATGTCATTTTTCATAGCTTTTAAAAATCAAGATTTTTTTGGTGTCTGGGTAAGGAAATTCCTTATGCCGATTTTTGTGCCCAGGAGGTGAAAAAAAATTTCTGACTCAAATCTAAAAACGGACACCAGAATGAGATTCGGGGTTGCTTTTTGTCCTTAAAAATGTCATTTTTCATAGCATTTAAAAATCAAGATTTTTTTGGTGTGCGGGGAAGAAAATTCCTGATGCCGGGGTCAGGGATTTTTGTGCCCAGGAGGTGAAATTTTTTTCCCACCCAAATCTAAAAACGGACACCAGAATGAGATTCGGGGTTGAATTTCATTCTCAAAAATGGTGTTTTTCATTGCTTTTAAAAATCAAGATTTTTTTGGTGTCCGGGGAAGAAAATTCCTTATGCCAGGGTCAGGGATTTTTGTGCCCAGGAGGTGAATATTTTTTTTGACCCAAATGTAAAAACGGATGCCAGAATTAGATTTGCGGTTGAATTTCGTCCTTCAAAATGGTGTTTTTCATAGTTTTTAAAAATGAAGATTTTTTTGGTGTCCAGGGAAGAAAATTCCTGATGCCGGAGTCAGGGATTTTTGGGCCCAGGAGGTGAAAAAATTTTTTTGACTCAAATGTAAAAACAGACACCCGAATAGATTCAGGGTTGAATTTTGTCCTTAAAAATGGTGTTTTTCATCATTTTTAAAAATCAAGATTTGTTGGGAAGAAAATGCTTATGCCGGAGTCAGGGATTTTTGTGCCCAGGAGGTGAAATTTTTTTTTCCACCCAAATTTATAAACAGACGCCAGAATGAGATTCGGGGTTGAATTTCATTCTCAAAAATGGTGTTTTTCATAGCTTTTAAAAATCAAGATTTATTTCATGTCCGGGGAAGAAAATTCCTGATGCTGGGGTCAGGGATTTTTGTGCCCAGGAGGTGAAATTTTTTTATTGACTAAAATGTAAAAACTGACACCAGAATGAAATTCGGGGTTGAATTTCTTCCTTAAAAATGGTGTTTTTCATAGTTTATAAAAATAGATTTTTTTGGTGTCCGGGGAAGAAAATTCCTGATGCCAGGGTCAGGGATTTTTGTGCCCAGGAGGTGAAATTACTTTCCACCCAAATGTAAAAACGCACACCAGAATGAAATTCGGGCTTGAATTTCATTCTTAAAAATGATGTTTTTCATAGCTTTTAAAAATCAAGATTTTTTTGGTGTCCGGGAAAGAAAATTCCTGATGCCGGAGTCAGGGATTTTTGTGCCCAGGAGGTGAAATTTTTTTCTCCACCCAAATGTAAAAACAGACACCAGAATGAGATTCGGGGTTGAATTTCTTCCTTAAAAATGGTGTTAATCATAATTTTTAAAAATCAAGATTTTGTTGGGAATAAAATTCCTGATGCCGGAGTCAGGGATTTTTGTGCCCAGGAGGTGAAATTTTTTTCCACCCAAATGTAAAAACGCACACTAGAATGAGATTCGGGGTTGAATTTCATTCTTAAAAATAGTGTTTTTCGTAGCTTTTAAAAATTAAGAATTTTTTGGTGTATGGGGAAGAAAATTCCTAATGCCGAAGGCAAGGCAAGGCAAGGCAAATTTCAAATTTCAAATTTCAAATTTCAAATTTCAAATTTCAAATTTCAAATTTCAAATTTCAAATTTCAAATTTCAAATTTCAAATTTCAAATTTCAAATTATTTCAAATTATTTCAAATTATTTCAAATATCAAATTTCAAATTTCAAATTTCAAATTTCAAATTTCTTTAATTTTATTTAATTTAATTTAAAATCCCAAAGTCCAGGCCAGACAATTCAAAAAACCAGGTTTTTAAGTCCCGGCGATTTTTGTGCCCAGGAGGTGAAATTTTTTTTCCACCCAAATGTATAAATAGACACCAGAATGAGATTCGGGGTTGAATTTCATCCTTCAAAATGGTGTTTTTCATAGATTTTAAATTCAAGATTTTTTTGGTGTGCGGGGAAGAAAATTCCTGATGCCGGAGTCAGGGACTTTTGTGGCCAGGAGGTGAAATTTTTTTCCACCCAAATGTAAAAACGCACACCAGAATGAAATTTGGGCTTGAATTTCATTCTTAAAAATGATGTTTTTCATAGCTTTTAAAAATCAAGAATTTTTTGGTGTCCGGGGAAGAAAATTCCTGATGCCGGAGTCAGGGATTTTTGTGCCCAGGACGTGAAATTTTTTTTCCACCCAAATATAAAAACGGACACCAGAATGAGATTCGGGGTTGAATTTCTTCCTTAAAAATGGTGTTTATCATAATTTTTAAAAATCAAGATTTTGTTGGGAAGAAACTTCCTGATGCCGGAGTAAGGGATTTTTGTGCCCAGGAGGTGAAATTTTTTTCCACCCAAATGTAAAAACGCATACTAGAATGAGATTCGGGGTTGAATTTCATTCTTCAAAATGGTGTTTTTCATAGCTTTTAAAAATTAAGAATTTTTTGGTGTCCGGGGAAGAAAATTCCTAATGCCGAAGGCAAGGCAAGGCAAGGCAAAGCAAGGCAAGGCAAATTTCAAATTTCAAATTTCAAATTTCAAATTTCAAATTTCAAATTTCAAATTTCAAATTTCAAATTTCAAATTATTTCAAATTTCAAATTTCAAATTTCTTTAATTTTATTTAATTTAATTTAAAATCCCTCAGTCCAGGCCAGACAATTCAAACAACCAGGTTTTTAAGTCCCGGCGATTTTTGTGCACAGGAGGTGAATTTTTTTTTCAATCCAAATGTATAAATAGACACCAGAATGAGATTCGGGGTTGAATTTCGTCCTTCAAAATGGTGTTTTTAATAGATTTTAAATTCAAGATTTTTTTGGTGTCCGGGGAAGAAAATTCCTGATGCCGGAGTCAGGGACTTTTGTGCCCAGGAGGTGAAATTATTTTCCAACGAAATGTAAAAACGCACACCAGAATGAAATTCGGGCTTGAATTTCATTCTTAAAAATGATGTTTTTCATAGCTTTTAAAAATCAAGAATTTTTTGGTGTCCGGGGAAGAAAATTCCTGATGCCGGAGTCAGGGATTTTTGTGCCCAGGAGGTGAATGTTTTTTTTTACTCAAATCCAAAAACGGACACCAGAATGAGATTCGGGCTTGAATTTCGTCCTTCAAAATGGTGTTTTTCATAGATTTTAAATTCAAGATTTTTTTGGTGTCCGGGGAAGAAAATTCCTGATGCCGGAGTCAGGGACTTTTGTGCCCAGGAGGTGAAATTATTTTCCAACGAAATGTAAAAACGCACACCAGAATGAAATTCGGGCTTGAATTTCATTCTTAAAAATGATGTTTTTCATAGCTTTTAAAAATCAAGAATTTTTTGGTGTCCGGGGAAGAAAATTCCTGATGCCGGAGTCAGGGATTTTTGTGCCCAGGAGGTGAATTTTTTTTCCACCCAAATGTAAAAACGGACACCAGAATGAGATTCGGGGTTGAATTTGTTCCTTAAAAATGGTGTTTTTCATAATTTATAAAAATCAAGATTTTTTTGGTGTCCGGGGAAGAAAATTCCTGATGCCAGGGTCAGGGATTTTTGTGCCCAGGAGGTGAATATTTTTTTTGACCCAAATGTAAAAACGGATGCCAGAATTAGATTTGGGGTTGAATTTCCTCCTTCAAAATGGTGTTTTTCATAGTTTTTAAAAATCAAGATTTTTTTGGTGTCCAGGGAAGATAATTCCTGATGCCGGAGTCAGGGATTTTTGGGCCCAGGAGGTGAATTTTTTTTTTTTGACTCAAATGTAAAAACGGACACCCGAATAGATTCAGGGTTGAATTTTGTCCTTAAAAATGGTGTTTTTCATAATTTTTAAAAATCAAGATTTTGTTGGGAAGAAAATGACTGATGCCGGAGTCAGGGATTTTTGTGCCCAGGAGGTGAAATTTTTTTTTCCACCCAAATGTAAAAACGGACACCAGAATGAGATTCGGGGTTGAATTTGTTCCTTAAAAATGGTGTTTTTCATAGTTTATAAAAATCAAGATTTTTTTGGTGTCCGGGGAAGAAAATTCCTGATGCCAGGGTCAGGGATTTTTGTGCCCAGGAGGTGAATATTTTTTTTGACCCAAATGTAAAAACGGATGCCAGAATTAGATTTGGGGTTGAATTTCCTCCTTCAAAATGGTGTTTTTCATAGTTTTTAAAAATCAAGATTTTTTTGGTGTCCAGGGAAGATAATTCCTGATGCCGGAGTCAGGGATTTTTGGGCCCAGGAGGTGAATTTTTTTTTTTTGACTCAAATGTAAAAACGGACACCCGAATAGATTCAGGGTTGAATTTTGTCCTTAAAAATGGTGTTTTTCATAATTTTTAAAAATCAAGATTTTGTTGGGAAGAAAATGACTGATGCCGGAGTCAGGGATTTTTGTGCCCAGGAGGTGAAATTTTTTTCCACCCAAATGTAAAAACGCACACTAGAATGAGATTCGGGGTTGAATTTCATTCTTCAAAATGGTGTTTTTCATAGCTTTTAAAAATTAAGAATTTTTTGGTTTCCGGGGAAGAAAATTCCTGATTCCAGGGTCAGGGATTTTTGTGCCCAGGAGGTGAAATTACTTTCCACCCAAATGTAAAAATGCACACCAGAATGAAATTCGGGCTTGAATTTCATTCTTAAAAATGATGTTTTTCATAGCTTTTAAAAATCAAGATTTTTTTGGTGTCCGGGGAAGAAAATTCCTGATGCCGGAGTCAGGGATTTTTGTGCCCAGGAGGTGAAATTTTTTCCCCACCCAAATGTAAAAACGGACACCAGAATGAGATTCGGGGTTGAATTTCTTCCTTAAAAATGGTGTTTATCATAATTATTAAAAATCAAGATTTTGTTGGGAATAAAATTCCTGATGCCGGAGTCAGGGATTTTTGTGCCCAGGAGGTGAAATTTTTTTCCACCTAAATGTAAAAACGCACACTAGAATGAGATTCGGGGTTGAATTTCATTCTTAAAAATGGTGTTTTTCATAGCTTTTAAAAATTAAGAATTTTTTGGTGTATGGGGAAGAAAATGCCTAGTGCCGAAGGCAAGGCAAGGCAAGGCAAGGCAAATTTCAAATTTCAAATTTCAAATTTCAAATTTCAAATTTCAAATTATTTCAAATTTCAAATTTCAAATTTCAAATTATTTCAAATTTCAAATTTCAAATTTCAAATTTCTTTAATTTTATTTAATTTAATTTAAAATCCCTCAGTCCTGGCCAGACAATTCAAACAACCAGGTTTTTAAGTCCCGGCGATTTTTGTGCCCAGGAGGTTAATTTTTTTTTTCAACCCAAATGTATAAATAGACACCAGAATGAGATTCGGGGTTGAATTTCGTCCTTCAAAATGGTGTTTTTCATAGATTTTAAATTCAAGATTTTTTTGGTGTGCGGGGAAGAAAATTCCTGATGCCGGAGTCAGGGATTTTTGTGCCCAGGAGGTGAATGTTTTTTTTTACTCAAATCCAAAAACGGACACCAGAATGAGATTCGGGGTTGAATTTCGTCCTTCAAAATGGTGTTTTTCATAGATTTTAAATTCAAGATTTTTTTGGTGTCCGGGGAAGAAAATTCCTGATGCCGGAGTCAGGGACTTTTGTGCCCAGGAGGTGAAATTATTTTCCAACGAAAAGTAAAAACGCACACCAGAATGAAATTCGGGCTTGAATTTCATTCTTAAAAATGATGTTTTTCATAGCTTTTAAAAATCAAGAATTTTTTGGTGTCCGGGGAAGAAAATTCCTGATGCCGGAGTCAGGGATTTTTGTGCCCAGGAGGTGAAATTTTTTTTCCACCCAAATGTAAAAACGGACACCAGAATGAGATTCAGGGTTGAATTTGTTCCTTAAAAATGGTGTTTTTCATAGTTTATCAAAATCAAGATTTTTTTGGTGTCCGGGGAAGAAAATTCCTGATGCCAGGGTCAGGGATTTTTGTGCCGAGGAGGTGAATATTTTTTTTGACCCAAATGTAAAAACGGATGCCAGAATTAGATTTGGGGTTGAATTTCGTCCTTCAAAATGGTGTTTTTCATAGTTTTTAAAAATCAAGATTTTTTTGGTGTCCAGGGAAGATAATTCCTGATGCCGGAGTCAGGGATTTTTGGGGCCAGGAGGTGATTTTTTTTTTTTGACTCAAATGTAAAAACGGACACCCTAATAGATTCAGGGTTGAATTTTTTCCTTAAAAATGGTGTTTTTCATAATTTTTAAAAATCAAGATTTTGTTGGGAAGAAAATGACTGATGCCAGAGTCAGGGATTTTTGTGCCCAGGAGGTGAAATTTTTTTTTCCACCCAAATGTAAAAACGGACACCAGAATGAGATTCGGGATTTAATTTGTTCCTTAAAAATGGTGTTTTTCATAATTTTTAAAAATCAAGATTTTGTTGGGAAGAAAATTCCTGATGCCGGAGTAAGGGATTTTTGTGCCCAGGAGGTGAAATTTTTTTCCACCCAAATGTAAAAACGCACACTAGAATGAGATTCGGGGTTGAATTTCATTCTTCAAAATGGTGTTTTTCATAACTTTTAAAAATTAAGAATATTTTGGTGTCCGGGGAAGAAAATTCCTGATGCCGGAGTCAGGGATTTTTGTGCCCAGGAGGTGAAATTTTTTTTCCACCCAAATGTAAAAACGGACACCAGAATGAGATTCGGGGTTGAATTTGTTCCTTAAAAATGGTGTTTTTCATAGTTTATAAAAATCAAGATTTTTTTGGTGTCCGGGGAAGAAAATTCCTGATGCCGGAGTCAGGGATTTTTGGGCCCAGGAGGTGAATTTTTTTTTTTACTCAAATGTAAAAACGGACACCCGAATAGATTCAGGGTTGAATTTTGTCCTTAAAAATGGTGTTTTCATAGCTTTTAAAAATCAAGATTTTTTTGGTGTCTGGGTAAGAAAATTCCTTATGCCGATTTTTGTGCCCAGGAGGTGAAAAAAAATTTCTGACTCAAATCTAAAAACGGACACCAGAATGAGATTCGGGGTTGCTTTTTGTCCTTAAAAATGTCATTTTTCATAGCATTTAAAAATCAAGATTTTTTTGGTGTGCGGGGAAGAAAATTCCTGATGCCGGAGTCAGGGATTTTTGTGCCCAGGAGGTGAATGTTTTTTTTTACTCAAATCCAAAAACGGACACCAGAATGAGATTCGGGGTTGAATTTCGTCCTTCAAAATGGTGTTTTTCATAGATTTTAAATTCGAGATTTTTTTGGTGTCCGGGGAAGAAAATTCCTGATGCCGGAGTCAGGGACTTTTGTGCCCAGGAGGTGAAATTATTTTCCAACGAAAAGTAAAAACGCACACCAGAATGAAATTCGGGCTTGAATTTCATTCTTAAAAATGATGTTTTTCATAGCTTTTAAAAATCAAGAATTTTTTGGTGTCCGGGGAAGAAAATTCCTGATGCCGGAGTCAGGGATTTTTGTGCCCAGGAGGTGAAATTTTTTTTCCACCCAAATGTAAAAACGGACACCAGAATGAGATTCGGGGTTGAATTTGTTCCTTAAAAATGGTGTTTTTCATAGTTTATCAAAATCAAGATTTTTTTGGTGTCCGGGGAAGAAAATTCCTGATGCCAGGGTCAGGGATTTTTGTGCCGAGGAGGTGAATATTTTTTTTGACCCAAATGTAAAAACGGATGCCAGAATTAGATTTGCGGTTGAATTTCGTCCTTCAAAATGGTGTTTTTCATAGTTTTTAAAAATCAAGATTTTTTTGGTGTCCAGGGAAGATAATTCCTGATGCCGGAGTCAGGGATTTTTGGGGCCAGGAGGTGATTTTTTTTTTTTGACTCAAATGTAAAAACGGACACCCTAATAGATTCAGGGTTGAATTTTTTCCTTAAAAATGGTGTTTTTCATAATTTTTAAAAATCAAGATTTTGTTGGGAAGAAAATGACTGATGCCAGAGTCAGGGATTTTTGTGCCCAGGAGGTGAAATTTTTTTTTCCACCCAAATGTAAAAACGGACACCAGAATGAGATTCGGGATTGAATTTGTTCCTTAAAAATGGTGTTTTTCATAATTTTTAAAAATCAAGATTTTGTTGGGAAGAAAATTCCTGATGCCGGAGTAAGGGATTTTTGTGCCCAGGAGGTGAAATTTTTTTCCACCCAAATGTAAAAACGCACACTAGAATGAGATTCGGGGTTGAATTTCATTCTTCAAAATGGTGTTTTTCATAACTTTTAAAAATTAAGAATATTTTGGTGTCCGGGGAAGAAAATTCCTGATGCCGGAGTCAGGGATTTTTGTGCCCAGGAGGTGAAATTTTTTTTCCACCCAAATGTAAAAACGGACACCAGAATGAAATTCGGGCTTGAATTTCATTCTTAAAAATGATGTTTTTCATAGCTTTTAAAAATCAAGATTTTTTTGGTGTCCGGGGAAGAAAATTCCTGATGCCGGAGTCAGGGATTTTTGTGCCCAGGAGGTGAAATTTTTTCCCCACCCAAATGTAAAAACGGACACCAGAATGAGATTCGGGGTTGAATTTCTTCCTTAAAAATGGTGTTTATCATAATTATTAAAAATCAAGATTTTGTTGGGAATAAAATTCCTGATGCCGGAGTCAGGGATTTTTGTGCCCAGGAGGTGAAATTTTTTTCCACCTAAATGTAAAAACGCACACTAGAATGAGATTCGGGGTTGAATTTCATTCTTAAAAATGGTGTTTTTCATAGCTTTTAAAAATTAAGAATTTTTTGGTGTATGGGGAAGAAAATGCCTAGTGCCGAAGGCAAGGCAAGGCAAGGCAAGGCAAATTTCAAATTTCAAATTTCAAATTTCAAATTTCAAATTTCAAATTTCAAATTATTTCAAATTTCAAATTTCAAATTTCAAATTTCAAATTATTTCAAATTTCAAATTTCAAATTTCAAATTTCTTTAATTTTATTTAATTTAATTTAAAATCCCTCAGTCCTGGCCAGACAATTCAAACAACCAGGTTTTTAAGTCCCGGCGATTTTTGTGCCCAGGAGGTTAAATTTTTTTTCAACCCAAATGTATAAATAGACACCAGAATAAGATTCGGGGTTGAATTTAGTCCTTCAAAATGGTGTTTTTCATAGATTTTAAATTCAAGATTTTTTTGGTGTACGGGGAAGAAAATTCCTGATGCCGGAGTCAGGGATTTTTGTGCCCAGGAGGTGAATGTTTTTTTTTACTCAAATCCAAAAACGGACACCAGAATGAGATTCGGGGTTGAATTTCGTCCTTCAAAATGGTGTTTTTCATAGATTTTAAATTCAAGATTTTTTTGGTGTCCAGGGAAGAAAATTCCTGATGCCGCAGTCAGTGACTTTTGTGCCCAGGAGGTGAAATTATTTTACAAAGAAATGTAAAAACGCACACCAGAATGAAATTCAGGCTTGAATTTCATTCTTAAAAATGATGTTTTTCATAGCTTTTAAAAATCAAGAATTTTTTGGTGTCCGGGGAAGAAAATTCCTGATGCCGGAGTCAGGGATTTTTGTGCCCAGGAGGTGAAATTTTTTTTCCACCCAAATGTAAAAACGGACACCCGAATGAGATTCGGGGTTGAATTTGTTCCTTAAAAATGGTGTTTTTCATAGTTTATAAAAATCAAGATTTTTTTTGGTGTTCGGGGAAGAAAATTCCTGATGCCAGGGTCAGGGGTTTTTGTGCCCAGGAGGTGAATATTTTTTTTGACCCAAATGTAAAAACGGATGCCAGAATTAGATTTGCGGTTGAATTTCGTCCTTCAAAATGGTGTTTTTCATAGTTTTTAAAAATCAAGATTTTTTTTGGTGTCCAGGGAAGATAATTCCTGATGCCGGAGTCAGGGATTTTTGGGCCCAGGAGGTGAATTTTTTTTTTGACTCAAATGTAAAAGCAGACACCCGAATAGATTCAGGGTTGAATTTTGTCCTTAAAAATGGTGTTTTTCATAATTTTTAAAAATCAAGATTTTTTGGGAAGAAAATGCCTGATGCCGGAGTCAGGGATTTTTGTGCCCAGGAGGTGAAATTTTTTTTTCCACCCAAATGTAAAAATGGACACAAGAATGAGATTCGGGGTTGAATTTCTTCCTTAAAAATGGTCTTTATCATTATTTTTAAAAATCAAGATTTTGTTGGGAAGAAAATTCCTGATGCCGGAGTAAGGGATTTTTGTGCCCAGGAGGTGAAATTTTTTTCCACCCAAATGTAAAAACGCACACTAGAATGAGATTCGGGGTTGAATTTCATTCTTCAAAATGGTGTTTTTCATAGCTTTTGAAAATTAAGAATTTTTTGGTGTCCGGGGAAGAAAATTCCTAATACCGAAGGCAAGGCAAGGCAAGGCAAAGCAAGGCAAGGCAAGGCAAATTTCAAATTTCAAATTTCAAATTTCAAATTTCAAATTTCAAATTTCAAATTTCAAATTTCAAATTATTTCAAATTATTTCAAATTATTTCAAATTATTTCAAATATCAAATTTCAAATTTCAAATTTCAATTTTCAAATTTCAAATTTCTTTAATTTTATTTAATTTAATTTAAAATCCCAAAGTCCAGGCCAGACAATTCAAAAAACCAGGTTTTTAAGTCCCGGCGATTTTTGTGCCCAGGAGACGAAATTTTTTTTCCACCCAAATGTATAAATAGACACCAGAATGAGATTCGGGGTTGAATTTCGTCCTTCAAAATGGTGTTTTTCATAGATTTTAAATTCAAGATTTTTTTGGTGTGCGGGGAAGAAAATTCCTGATGCCGGAGTCAGGGACTTTTGTGCCCAGGAGGTGAAATTTTTTTCCACCTAAATGTAAAAACGCACACTAGAATGAGATTCGGGGTTGAATTTCATTCTTCAAAATGGTGTTTTTCATAACTTTTAAAAATTAAGAATATTTTGGTGTCCGGGGAAGAAAATTCCTGATGCCGGAGTCAGGGATTTTTGTGCCCAGGAGGTGAAATTTTTTTTCCACCCAAATGTAAAAACGGACACCAGAATGAAATTCGGGCTTGAATTTCATTCTTAAAAATGATGTTTTTCATAGCTTTTAAAAATCAAGATTTTTTTGGTGTCCGGGGAAGAAAATTCCTGATGCCGGAGTCAGGGATTTTTGTGCCCAGGAGGTGAAATTTTTTCCCCACCCAAATGTAAAAACGGACACCAGAATGAGATTCGGGGTTGAATTTCTTCCTTAAAAATGGTGTTTATCATAATTATTAAAAATCAAGATTTTGTTGGGAATAAAATTCCTGATGCCGGAGTCAGGGATTTTTGTGCCCAGGAGGTGAAATTTTTTTCCACCTAAATGTAAAAACGCACACTAGAATGAGATTCGGGGTTGAATTTCATTCTTAAAAATGGTGTTTTTCATAGCTTTTAAAAATTAAGAATTTTTTGGTGTATGGGGAAGAAAATGCCTAGTGCCGAAGGCAAGGCAAGGCAAGGCAAGGCAAATTTCAAATTTCAAATTTCAAATTTCAAATTTCAAATTTCAAATTTCAAATTATTTCAAATTTCAAATTTCAAATTTCAAATTTCAAATTATTTCAAATTTCAAATTTCAAATTTCAAATTTCTTTAATTTTATTTAATTTAATTTAAAATCCCTCAGTCCTGGCCAGACAATTCAAACAACCAGGTTTTTAAGTCCCGGCGATTTTTGTGCCCAGGAGGTTAAATTTTTTTTCAACCCAAATGTATAAATAGACACCAGAATAAGATTCGGGGTTGAATTTAGTCCTTCAAAATGGTGTTTTTCATAGATTTTAAATTCAAGATTTTTTTGGTGTACGGGGAAGAAAATTCCTGATGCCGGAGTCAGGGATTTTTGTGCCCAGGAGGTGAATGTTTTTTTTTACTCAAATCCAAAAACGGACACCAGAATGAGATTCGGGGTTGAATTTCGTCCTTCAAAATGGTGTTTTTCATAGATTTTAAATTCAAGATTTTTTTGGTGTCCAGGGAAGAAAATTCCTGATGCCGCAGTCAGTGACTTTTGTGCCCAGGAGGTGAAATTATTTTACAAAGAAATGTAAAAACGCACACCAGAATGAAATTCAGGCTTGAATTTCATTCTTAAAAATGATGTTTTTCATAGCTTTTAAAAATCAAGAATTTTTTGGTGTCCGGGGAAGAAAATTCCTGATGCCGGAGTCAGGGATTTTTGTGCCCAGGAGGTGAAATTTTTTTTCCACCCAAATGTAAAAACGGACACCCGAATGAGATTCGGGGTTGAATTTGTTCCTTAAAAATGGTGTTTTTCATAGTTTATAAAAATCAAGATTTTTTTTGGTGTTCGGGGAAGAAAATTCCTGATGCCAGGGTCAGGGGTTTTTGTGCCCAGGAGGTGAATATTTTTTTTGACCCAAATGTAAAAACGGATGCCAGAATTAGATTTGCGGTTGAATTTCGTCCTTCAAAATGGTGTTTTTCATAGTTTTTAAAAATCAAGATTTTTTTTGGTGTCCAGGGAAGATAATTCCTGATGCCGGAGTCAGGGATTTTTGGGCCCAGGAGGTGAATTTTTTTTTTGACTCAAATGTAAAAGCAGACACCCGAATAGATTCAGGGTTGAATTTTGTCCTTAAAAATGGTGTTTTTCATAATTTTTAAAAATCAAGATTTTTTGGGAAGAAAATGCCTGATGCCGGAGTCAGGGATTTTTGTGCCCAGGAGGTGAAATTTTTTTTCCCACCCAAATGTAAAAATGGACACAAGAATGAGATTCGGGGTTGAATTTCTTCCTTAAAAATGGTCTTTATCATTATTTTTAAAAATCAAGATTTTGTTGGGAAGAAAATTCCTGATGCCGGAGTAAGGGATTTTTGTGCCCAGGAGGTGAAATTTTTTTCCACCCAAATGTAAAAACGCACACTAGAATGAGATTCGGGGTTGAATTTCATTCTTCAAAATGGTGTTTTTCATAGCTTTTGAAAATTAAGAATTTTTTGGTGTCCGGGGAAGAAAATTCCTAATACCGAAGGCAAGGCAAGGCAAGGCAAAGCAAGGCAAGGCAAGGCAAATTTCAAATTTCAAATTTCAAATTTCAAATTTCAAATTTCAAATTTCAAATTTCAAATTTCAAATTTCAAATTATTTCAAATTATTTCAAATTATTTCAAATTATTTCAAATATCAAATTTCAAATTTCAAATTTCAATTTTCAAATTTCAAATTTCTTTAATTTTATTTAATTTAATTTAAAATCCCAAAGTCCAGGCCAGACAATTCAAAAAACCAGGTTTTTAAGTCCCGGCGATTTTTGTGCCCAGGAGACGAAATTTTTTTTCCACCCAAATGTATAAATAGACACCAGAATGAGATTCGGGGTTGAATTTCGTCCTTCAAAATGGTGTTTTTCATAGATTTTAAATTCAAGATTTTTTTGGTGTGCGGGGAAGAAAATTCCTGATGCCGGAGTCAGGGACTTTTGTGCCCAGGAGGTGAAATTATTTTCCACCCAAATGTAAAAACGCACACCAGAATGAAATTCGGGCTTGAATTTCATTCTTAAAAATGATGTTTTTCATAGCTTTTAAAAATCAAGAATTTTTTGGTGTCCGGGGAAGAAAATTCCTGATGCCGGAGTCAGGGATTTTTGTGCCCAGGAGGTGAAATTTTTTTCCACCCAAATGTAAAAACGCACACTAGAATGAGATTCGGGGTTGAATTTCATTCTTCAAAATGGTGTTTTTCATAGGTTTTAAAAATTAAGAATTTTTTGGTGTCCGGGGAAGAAAATTCCTAATGCCGAAGGCAAGGCAAGGCAAGGCAAAGCAAGGCAAGGCAAATTTCAAATTTCAAATTTCAAATTTCAAATTTCAAATTTCAAATTTCAAATTTCAAATTTCAAATTTCAAATTTCAAATTTCAAATTTCAAATTTCAAATTCAAATTATTTCAAATTTCAAATTTCAAATTTCAAATTTCTTTAATTTTATTTAATTTAATTTAAAATCCCTCAGTCCAGGCCAGACAATTCAAACAACCAGGTTTTTAAGTCCCGGCGATATTTGTGCCCAGGAGGTGAAATTTTTTTTCAACCCAAATGTATAAATAGACACCAGAATGAGATTCGGGGTTGAATTTCGTCCTTCAAAATGGTGTTTTTAATAGATTTTAAATTCAAGATTTTTTTTGGTGTGCGGGGAAGAAAATTCCTGATGCCGAGTCAGGGATTTTTGTGCCCAGGAGGTGAATGTTTTTTTTTACGAAAATCTAAAAACGGATACCAGAATGAGATTCGGGGTTGAATTTCATCCTTAAAAATGGTGTTTTCATAGCTTTTAAAAATCAAGATTTTTTTGGTGTCCGGGGAAGAAAATTCCTGATGCCAGGGTCAGGGATTTTTGTGCACAGGAGGTGAATATTTTTTTTGACCCAAATGTAAAAACGGATGCCAGAATTTGATTTGCGGTTGAATTTTGTCCTTCAAAATGGTGTTTTTCATAGTTTTTAAAAATCAAGATTTTTTTGGTGTCCAGGGAAGATAATTCCTGATGCCGGAGTCAGGGATTTTTGGGCCAAGGAGGTGAATATTTTTTTTGACCCAAATGTAAAAACAGACACCCGAATAGATTCAGGGTTGAATTTTGTCCTTAAAAATGGTGTTTTTCATAATTTTTAAAAATCAAGATTTTGTTGGGAAGAAAATGCCTGATGCCGGAGTCAGGGATTTTTGTGCCCAGGAGGTGAAATTATTTTCCACCCAAATGTAAAAACGCACACCAGAATGAAATTCGGGCTTGAATTTCATTCTTAAAAATGATGTTTTTCATAGCTTTTAAAAATCAAGAATTTTTTGGTGTCCGGGGAAGAAAATTCCTGATGCCGGAGTCAGGGATTTTTGTGCCCAGGAGGTGAATTTTTTTTCCACCCAAATGTAAAAACGCACACTAGAATGAGATTCGGGGTTGAATTTCATTCTTCAAAATGGTGTTTTTCATAGCTTTTGAAAATTAAGAATTTTTTGGTGTCCGGGGAAGAAAATTCCTAATACCGAAGGCAAGGCAAGGCAAGGCAAATTTCAAATTTCAAATTTCAAATTTCAAATTTCATATTTCAAATTATTTCAAATTATTTCAAATTATTTCAAATATCAAATTTCAAATTTCAAATTTCAAATTTCAAATTTCAAATTTCAAATTTCAAATTTCAAATTTCAAATTATTTCAAATTTCAAATTTCAAATTTCTTTAATTTAATTTAATTTAATTTAAAGTCCCTCAGTCCTGGCCAGACAATTCAAACAACCAGGTTTTTAACTCCCGGCGATTTTTGTGCCCAGGAGGTTAAATTTTTTTTCAACCCAAATGTAAAAACGGATGCCAGAATTAGATTTGGGGTTGCTCTTTGTCCTTAAAAATGTCATTTTTCATAGCTTTTAAAAATCAAGATTTTTTTGGTGTCTGGGTAAGGAAATTCCTTATGCCGATTTTTGTGCCCAGGAGGTGAAAAAAAATTTCTGACTCAAATCTAAAAACGGACACCAGAATGAGATTCGGGGTTGCTTTTTGTCCTTAAAAATGTCATTTTTCATAGCATTTAAAAATCAAGATTTTTTTGGTGTGCGGGGAAGAAAATTCCTGATGCCGGGGTCAGGGATTTTTGTGCCCAGGAGGTGAAATTTTTTTCCCACCCAAATCTAAAAACGGACACCAGAATGAGATTCGGGGTTGAATTTCATTCTCAAAAATGGTGTTTTTCATTGCTTTTAAAAATCAAGATTTTTTTGGTGTCCGGGGAAGAAAATTCCTTATGCCAGGGTCAGGGATTTTTGTGCCCAGGAGGTGAATATTTTTTTTGACCCAAATGTAAAAACGGATGCCAGAATTAGATTTGCGGTTGAATTTCGTCCTTCAAAATGGTGTTTTTCATAGTTTTTAAAAATGAAGATTTTTTTGGTGTCCAGGGAAGAAAATTCCTGATGCCGGAGTCAGGGATTTTTGGGCCCAGGAGGTGAAAAAATTTTTTTGACTCAAATGTAAAAACAGACACCCGAATAGATTCAGGGTTGAATTTTGTCCTTAAAAATGGTGTTTTTCATCATTTTTAAAAATCAAGATTTGTTGGGAAGAAAATGCTTATGCCGGAGTCAGGGATTTTTGTGCCCAGGAGGTGAAATTTTTTTTTCCACCCAAATTTATAAACAGACGCCAGAATGAGATTCGGGGTTGAATTTCATTCTCAAAAATGGTGTTTTTCATAGCTTTTAAAAATCAAGATTTATTTCATGTCCGGGGAAGAAAATTCCTGATGCTGGGGTCAGGGATTTTTGTGCCCAGGAGGTGAAATTTTTTTATTGACTAAAATGTAAAAACTGACACCAGAATGAAATTCGGGGTTGAATTTCTTCCTTAAAAATGGTGTTTTTCATAGTTTATAAAAATAGATTTTTTTGGTGTCCGGGGAAGAAAATTCCTGATGCCAGGGTCAGGGATTTTTGTGCCCAGGAGGTGAAATTACTTTCCACCCAAATGTAAAAACGCACACCAGAATGAAATTCGGGCTTGAATTTCATTCTTAAAAATGATGTTTTTCATAGCTTTTAAAAATCAAGATTTTTTTGGTGTCCGGGAAAGAAAATTCCTGATGCCGGAGTCAGGGATTTTTGTGCCCAGGAGGTGAAATTTTTTTCTCCACCCAAATGTAAAAACAGACACCAGAATGAGATTCGGGGTTGAATTTCTTCCTTAAAAATGGTGTTAATCATAATTTTTAAAAATCAAGATTTTGTTGGGAATAAAATTCCTGATGCCGGAGTCAGGGATTTTTGTGCCCAGGAGGTGAAATTTTTTTCCACCCAAATGTAAAAACGCACACTAGAATGAGATTCGGGGTTGAATTTCATTCTTAAAAATAGTGTTTTTCGTAGCTTTTAAAAATTAAGAATTTTTTGGTGTATGGGGAAGAAAATTCCTAATGCCGAAGGCAAGGCAAGGCAAGGCAAATTTCAAATTTCAAATTTCAAATTTCAAATTTCAAATTTCAAATTTCAAATTTCAAATTTCAAATTTCAAATTTCAAATTTCAAATTTCAAATTTCAAATTTCAAATTATTTCAAATTATTTCAAATTATTTCAAATTTCAAATTTCAAATTTCAAATTTCAAATTTCAAATTTCAAATTTCTTTAATTTTATTTAATTTAATTTAAAATCCCAAAGTCCAGGCCAGACAATTAAAAAAACTAGGTTTTTAAGTCCCGGCGATTTTTGTGCCCAGGAGGTGAAATTTTTTTTCCACCCAAATGTATAAATAGACACCAGAATGAGATTCGGGGTTGAATTTCATCCTTCAAAATGGTGTTTTTCATAGATTTTAAATTCAAGATTTTTTTGGTGTGCGGGGAAGAAAATTCCTGATGCCGGAGTCAGGGACTTTTGTGGCCAGGAGGTGAAATTTTTTTCCACCCAAATGTAAAAACGCACACCAGAATGAAATTCGGGCTTGAATTTCATTCTTAAAAATGATGTTTTTCATTGCTTTTAAAAATCAAGAATTTTTTGGTGTCCGGGGAAGAAAATTCCTGATGCCGGAGTCAGGGATTTTTGTGCCCAGGACGTGAAATTTTTTTTCCACCCAAATATAAAAACGGACACCAGAATGAGATTCGGGGTTGAATTTCTTCCTTAAAAATGGTGTTTATCATAATTTTTAAAAATCAAGATTTTGTTGGGAAGAAACTTCCTGATGCCGGAGTAAGGGATTTTTGTGCCCAGGAGGTGAAATTTTTTTCCACCCAAATGTAAAAACGCATACTAGAATGAGATTCGGGGTTGAATTTCATTCTTCAAAATGGTGTTTTTCATAGCTTTTAAAAATTAAGAATTTTTTGGTGTATGGGGAAGAAAATTCCTGATGCCGGAGTCAGGGATTTTTGTGCCCAGGAGGTGAAATTTTTTTTCCACCCAAATGTAAAAACGGACACCAGAATGAGATTCGGGGTTGAATTTGTTCCTTAAAAATGGTGTTTTTCATAGTTTATAAAAATCAAGATTTTTTTGGTGTCCGGGGAAGAAAATTCCTGATGCCAGGGTCAGGGATTTTTGTGCCCAGGAGGTGAATATTTTTTTTGACCCAAATGTAAAAACGGATGCCAGAATTAGATTTGGGGTTGAATTTCATTCTCAAAAATGGTGTTTTTCATTGCTTTTAAAAATCAAGATTTTTTTGGTGTCTGGGTAAGGAAATTCCTTATGCCGATTTTTGTGCCCAGGAGGTGAAAAAAAATTTCTGACTCAAATCTAAAAACGGACACCAGAATGAGATTCGGGGTTGCTTTTTGTCCTTAAAAATGTCATTTTTCATAGCATTTAAAAATCAAGATTTTTTTGGTGTGCGGGGAAGAAAATTCCTGATGCCGGGGTCAGGGATTTTTGTGCCCAGGAGGTGAAATTTTTTTCCCACTCAAATCTAAAAACGGACACCAGAATGAGATTCGGGGTTGAATTTCATTCTCAAAAATGGTGTTTTTCATTGCTTTTAAAAATCAAGATTTTTTTGGTGTCCGGGGAAGAAAATTCCTTATGCCAGGGTCAGGGATTTTTGTGCCCAGGAGGTGAATATTTTTTTTGACCCAAATGTAAAAACGGATGCCAGAATTAGATTTGCGGTTGAATTTCGTCCTTCAAAATGGTGTTTTTCATAGTTTTTAAAAATGAAGATTTTTTTGGTGTCCAGGGAAGAAAATTCCTAATGCCGGAGTCAGGGATTTTTGGGCCCAGGAGGTGAAAAAATTTTTTTGACTCAAATGTAAAAACAGACACCCGAATAGATTCAGGGTTGAATTTTGTCCTTAAAAATGGTGTTTTTCATCATTTTTAAAAATCAAGATTTGTTGGGAAGAAAATGCTTATGCCGGAGTCAGGGATTTTTGTGCCCAGGAGGTGAAATTTTTTTTTCCACCCAAATTTATAAACAGACGCCAGAATGAGATTCGGGGTTGAATTTCATTCTCAAAAATGGTGTTTTTCATAGCTTTTAAAAATCAAGATTTATTTCATGTCCGGGGAAGAAAATTCCTGATGCTGGGGTCAGGGATTTTTGTGCCCAGGAGGTGAAATTTTTTTATTGACTCAAATGTAAAAACTGACACCAGAATGAAATTCGGGGTTGAATTTCTTCCTTAAAAATGGTGTTTTTCATAGTTTATAAAAATAGATTTTTTTGGTGTCCGGGGAAGAAAATTCCTGATGCCAGGGTCAGGGATTTTTGTGCCCAGGAGCTGAAATTACTTTCCACCCAAATGTAAAAACGCACACCAGAATGAAATTCGGGCTTGAATTTCATTCTTAAAAATGATGTTTTTCATAGCTTTTAAAAATCAAGATTTTTTTGGTGTCCGGAAAAGAAAATTCCTGATGCCGGAGTCAGGGATTTTTGTGCCCAGGAGGTGAAATTTTTTTCTCCACCCAAATGTAAAAACAGACACCAGAATGAGATTCGGGGTTGAATTTCTTCCTTAAAAATGGTGTTAATCATAATTTTTAAAAATCAAGATTTTGTTGGGAATAAAATTCCTGATGCCGGAGTCAGGGATTTTTGTGCCCAGGAGGTGAAATTTTTTTCCACCCAAATGTAAAAACGCACACTAGAATGAGATTCGGGGTTGAATTTCATTCTTAAAAATAGTGTTTTTCGTAGCTTTTAAAAATTAAGAATTTTTTGGTGTATGGGGAAGAAAATTCCTAATGCCGAAGGCAAGGCAAGGCAAGGCAAATTTCAAATTTCAAATTTCAAATTTCAAATTTCAAATTTCAAATTTCAAATTTCAAATTTCAAATTTCAAATTTCAAATTTCAAATTTCAAATTATTTCAAATTATTTCAAATTATTTCAAATATCAAATTTCAAATTTCAAATTTCAAATTTCAAATTTCTTTAATTTTATTTAATTTAATTTAAAATCCCAAAGTCCAGGCCAGACAATTCAAAAAACCAGGTTTTTAAGTCCCGGCGATTTTTGTGCCCAGGAGGTGAAATTTTTTTTCCACCCAAATGTATAAATAGACACCAGAATGAGATTCGGGGTTGAATTTCATCCTTCAAAATGGTGTTTTTCATAGATTTTAAATTCAAGATTTTTTTGGTGTGCGGGGAAGAAAATTCCTGATGCCGGAGTCAGGGACTTTTGTGGCCAGGAGGTGAAATTTTTTTCCACCCAAATGTAAAAACGCACACCAGAATGAAATTCGGGCTTGAATTTCATTCTTAAAAATGATGTTTTTCATAGCTTTTAAAAATCAAGAATTTTTTGGTGTCCGGGAAAGAAAATTCCTGATGCCGGAGTCAGGGATTTTTGTGCCCAGGACGTGAAATTTTTTTTCCACCCAAATATAAAAACGGACACCAGAATGAGATTCGGGGTTGAATTTCTTCCTTAAAAATGGTGTTTATCATAATTTTTAAAAATCAAGATTTTGTTGGGAAGAAACTTCCTGATGCCGGAGTAAGGGATTTTTGTGCCCAGGAGGTGAAATTTTTTTCCACCCAAATGTAAAAACGCATACTAGAATGAGATTCGGGGTTGAATTTCATTCTTCAAAATGGTGTTTTTCATACCTTTTAAAAATTAAGAATTTTTTGGTGTCCGGGGAAGAAAATTCCTAATGCCGAAGGCAAGGCAAGGCAAGGCAAAGCAAGGCAAGGCAAATTTCAAATTTCAAATTTCAAATTTCAAATTTCAAATTTCAAATTTCAAATTTCAAATTTCAAATTATTTCAAATTTCAAATTTCAAATTTCAAATTTCTTTAATTTTATTTAATTTAATTTAAAATCCCTCAGTCCAGGCCAGACAATTCAAACAACCAGGTTTTTAAGTCCCGGCGATTTTTGTGCACAGGAGGTGAATTTTTTTTTCAACCCAAATGTATAAATAGACACCAGAATGAGATTCGGGGTTGAATTTCGTCCTTCAAAATGGTGTTTTTAATAGATTTTAAATTCAAGATTTTTTTGGTGTGCGGGGAAGAAAATTCCTGATGCCGGAGTCAGGGATTTTTGTGCCCAGGAGGTGAATGTTTTTTTTTACTCAAATCCAAAAACGGACACCAGAATGAGATTCGGGCTTGAATTTCGTCCTTCAAAATGGTGTTTTTCATAGATTTTAAATTCAAGATTTTTTTGGTGTCCGGGGAAGAAAATTCCTGATGCCGGAGTCAGGGACTTTTGTGCCCAGGAGGTGAAATTATTTTCCAACGAAATGTAAAAACGCACACCAGAATGAAATTCGGGCTTGAATTTCATTCTTAAAAATGATGTTTTTCATAGCTTTTAAAAATCAAGAATTTTTTGGTGTCCGGGGAAGAAAATTCCTGATGCCGGAGTCAGGGATTTTTGTGCCCAGGAGGTGAATTTTTTTTCCCACCCAAATGTAAAAACGGACACCAGAATGAGATTCGGGGTTGAATTTGTTCCTTAAAAATGGTGTTTTTCATAGTTTATAAAAATCAAGATTTTTTTGGTGTCCGGGGAAGAAAATTCCTGATGCCAGGGTCAGGGATTTTTGTGCCCAGGAGGTGAATATTTTTTTTGACCCAAATGTAAAAACGAATGCCAGAATTAGATTTGGGGTTGAATTTCCTCCTTCAAAATGGTGTTTTTCATAGTTTTTAAAAATCAAGATTTTTTTGGTGTCCAGGGAAGATAATTCCTGATGCCGGAGTCAGGGATTTTTGGGCCCAGGAGGTGAATTTTTTTTTTTTGACTCAAATGTAAAAACGGACACCCGAATAGATTCAGGGTTGAATTTTGTCCTTAAAAATGGTGTTTTTCATAATTTTTAAAAATCAAGATTTTGTTGGGAAGAAAATGACTGATGCCGGAGTCAGGGATTTTTGTGCCCAGGAGGTGAAATTTTTTTTTCCACCCAAATGTAAAAACGGACACCAGAATGAGATTCGGGGTTGAATTTGTTCCTTAAAAATGGTGTTTATCATAATTTTTAAAAATCAAGATTTTGTTGGGAAGAAAATTCCTGATGCCGGAGTCAGGGATTTTTGTGCCCAGGAGGTGAAATTTTTTCCCCACCCAAATGTAAAAACGGAAACCAGAATGAGATTCGGGGTTGAATTTCTTCCTTAAAAATGGTGTTTATCATAATTTTAAAAATTAAGAATTTTTTGGTGTATGGGGAAGAAAATTCCTAATGCCGAAGGCAAGGCAAGGCAAATTTCAAATTTCAAATTTCAAATTTCAAATTTCAAATTTCAAATTTCAAATTTCAAATTTCAAATTTCAAATTTCAAATTTCAAATTTCAAATTTCAAATTTCAAATTTCAAATTTCAAATTTCAAATTTCAAATTTCAAATTTCAAATTTCAAATTTCAAATTTCAAATTTCAAATTTCAAATTATTTCAAATTTCAAATTTCAAATTTCAAATTTCAAATTTCAAATTTCAAATTTCAAATTTCAAATTTCAAATTTCAAATTTCAAATTTCAAATTTCAAATTTCAAATTTCAAATTTCAAATTTCAAATTTCAAATTTCAAATTTCAAATTATTTCAAATTTCAAATTTCAAATTTCTTTAATTTAATTTAATTTAATTTTAAATCCCTCAGTCCTGGCCAGACAATTCAAACAACCAGGTTTTTAACTCCCGGCGATTTTTGTGCCCAGGAGGTTAAATTTTTTTTCAACCCAAATGTATAAATAGACACCAGAATGAGATTCGGGGTTGAATTTCGTCCTTCAAAATGGTGTTTTTCATAGATTTTAAATTCAAGATTTTTTTGGTGTGCGGGGAAGAAAATTCCTGATGCCGGAGTCAGGGATTTTTGTGCCCAGGAGGTGAATGGTTTTTTTTACTCAAATCCAAAAACGGACACCAGAATGAGATTCGGGGTTGAATTTCGTCCTTCAAAATGGTGTTTTTCATAGATTTTAAATTCAAGATTTTTTTGGTGTCCGGGGACGAAAATTCCTGATGCCGGAGTCAGGGATTTTTGTGCCCAGGAGGTGAATTTTTTTTTTGACTCAAATGTAAAAACGGACACCCGAATAGATTCAGGGTTGAATTTTGTCCTTAAAAATGGTGTTTTTCATAATTTTTAAAAATCAAGATTTTGTTGGGAAGAAAATGACTGATGCCGGAGTCAGGGATTTTTGTGCCCAGGAGGTGAAATTTTTTTTTCCACCCAAATGTAAAAACGGACACCAGAATGAGATTCGGGGTTGAATTTGTTCCTTAAAAATGGTGTTTATCATAATTTTTAAAAATCAAGATTTTGTTGGGAAGAAAATTACTGATGCCGGAGTCAGGGATTTTTGTGCCCAGGAGGTGAAATTTTTTTCCACCCAAATGTAAAAACGCACACTTGAATGAGATTCGGGGTTGAATTTCATTCTTCAAAATGGTGTTTTTCATAGCTTTTAAAAATTAAGAATTTTTTGGTGTCCGGGGAAGAAAATTCCTGATTCCAGGGTCAGGGATTTTTGTGCCCAGGACGTGAAATTACTTTCCACCCAAATGTAAAAACGCACACCAGAATGAAATTCGGGCTTGAATTTCATTCTTAAAAATGATGTTTTTCATAGCTTTTAAAAATCAAGATTTTTTTGGTGTCCGGGGAAGAAAATTCCTGATGCCGGAGTCAGGGATTTTTGTGCCCAGGAGGTGAAATTTTTTCCCCACCCAAATGTAAAAATGGAAACCAGAATGAGATTCGGGGTTGAATTTCTTCCTTAAAAATGGTGTTTATCATAATTTTAAAAATTAAGAATTTTTTGGTGTATGGGGAAGAAAATTCCTAATGCCGAAGGCAAGGCAAGGCAAGGCAAATTTCAAATTTCAAATTTCAAATTTCAAATTTCAAATTTCAAATTTCAAATTTCAAATTTCAAATTTCAAATTTCAAATTTCAAATTTCAAATTTCAAATTTCAAATTTCAAATTTCAAATTTCAAATTTCAAATTTCAAATTTCAAATTTCAAATTTCAAATTTCAAATTTCAAATTTCAAATTTCAAATTTCAAATTTCAAATTTCAAATTTCAAATTTCAAATTTCAAATTTCAAATTTCAAATTTCAAATTTCAAATTTCAAATTTCAAATTTCAAATTTCAAATTTCAAATTTCAAATTATTTCAAATTTCAAATTTCAAATTTCAAATTTCAAATTTCAAATTTCAAATTTCAAATTTCAAATTTCAAATTTCAAATTTCAAATTTCAAATTTCAAATTTCAAATTTCAAATTTCAAATTTCAAATTATTTCAAATTTCAAATTTCTTTAATTTAATTTAATTTAATTTAAAATCCCTCAGTCCTGGCCAGACAATTCAAACAACCAGGTTTTTAACTCCCGGCGATTTTTGTGCCCAGGAGGTTAAATTTTTTTCCAACCCAAATGTATAAACAGACACCAGAATGAGATTCGGGGTTGAATTTCGTCCTTCAAAATGGTGTTTTTCATAGATTTTAAATTCAAGATTTTTTTGGTGTGCGGGGAAGAAAATTCCTGATGCCGGAGTCAGGGATTTTTGTGCCCAGGAGGTGAAAGTTTTTTTTTACTCAAATCCAAAAACGGACACCAGAATGAGATTCGGGGTTGAATTTCGTCCTTCAAAATGGTGTTTTTCATAGATTTTAAATTCAAGATTTTTTTGGTGTCCGGGGACGAAAATTCCTGATCTCGGAGTCAGGGATTTTTGTGCCCAGTAGGTGAAATTTTTTTTCCACCCAAATGTAAAAACGGACACCAGAATGAGATTCGGGGTTGAATTTGTTCCTTAAAAATGGTGTTTTTCATAGTTTATAAAAATCAAGATATTTTTGGTGTCCGGGGAAGAAAATTCCTGATGCCAGGGTCAGGGATTTTTGTGCCCAGGAGGTGAATATTTTTTTTGACCCAAATGTAAAAACGGATGCCAGAATTAGATTTGGGGTTGAATATCGTCCTTCAAAATGGTGTTTTTCATAGTTTTTAAAAATCAAGATTTTTTTGGTGTCCAGGGAAGATAATTCCTGATGCTGGAGTCAGGGAATTTTGGGCCCAGGAGGTAAATTTTTTTTTTTGACTCAAATGTAAAAACGGACACCCGAATAGATTCAGGGTTGAATTTTGTCCTTAAAAATGGTGTTTTTCATAATTTTTAAAAATCAAGATTTTGTTGGGAAGAAAATGACTGATGCCGGAGTCAGGGATTTTTGTGCCCAGGAGGTGAAATTTTTTTTTCCACCCAAATGTAAAAACGGACACCAGAATGAGATTCGGGGTTGAATTTGTTCCTTAAAAATGGTTTTTATCATAATTTTTAAAAATCAAGATTTTGTTGGGAAGAAAATTCCTGATGCCGGAGTAAGGGATTTTTGTGCCCAGGATGTGAAATTTTTTTCCACCCAAATGTAAAAATGCACACTAGAATGAGATTCGGGGTTGAATTTCATTCTTCAAAATGGTGTTTTTCATAGCTTTTAAAAATTAAGAATTTTTTGGTGTCCGGGGAAGAAAATTCCTGATGCCGGAGTCAGGGATTTTTGTGCCCAGGAGGTGAAATTTTTTTTCCACCCAAATGTAAAAACGGACACCAGAATGAGATTCGGGGTTGAATTTGTTCCTTAAAAATGGTGTTTTTCATAGTTTATAAAAATCAAGATTTTTTTGGTGTCCGGCGAAGAAAATTCCTGATGCCAGGGTCAGGGATTTTTGTGCCGAGGAGGTGAATATTTTTTTTGACCCAAATGTAAAAACGGATGCCAGAATTAGATTTGGGGTTGAATTTCGTCCTTCAAAATGGTGTTTTTCATAGTTTTTAAAAATCAAGATTTTGTTGGTGTCCAGGGAAGATAATTCCTGATGCCGGAGTCAGGGATTTTTGGGCCCAGGAGGTGAATATTTTTTTTTCCACCCAAATGTAAAAACGGACACCAGAATGAGATTCGGGGTTGAATTTCGTCCTTCAAAATGGTGTTTTTCATAGATTTTAAATTCAAGATTTTTTTGGTGTCCGGGGAAGAAAATTCCTGATGCCGCAGTCAGTGACTTTTGTGCCCAGGAGGTGAAATTATTTTACAAAGAAATGTAAAAACGCACACCAGAATGAAATTCAGGCTTGAATTTCATTCTTAAAAATGATGTTTTTCATAGCTTTTAAAAATCAAGAATTTTTTGGTGTCCGGGGAAGAAAATTCCTGATGCCGGAGTCAGGGATTTTTGTGCCCAGGAGGTGAAATTTTTTTTCCACCCAAATGTAAAAACGGACACCCGAATGAGATTCGGGGTTGAATTTGTTCCTTAAAAATGGTGTTTTTCATTGCTTTTAAAAATCAAGATTTTTTTTGGTGTCCGGGGAAGAAAATTCCTGATGCCAGGGTCAGGGATTTTTGTGCCCAGGAGGTGAATATTTTTTTTGACCCAAATGTAAAAACGGATGCCAGAATTAGATTTGCGGTTGAATTTCGTCCTTCAAAATGGTGTTTTTCATAGTTTTTAAAAATCAAGATTTGTTTTGGTGTCCAGGGAAGATAATTCCTGATGCCGGAGTCAGGGATTTTTGGGCCCAGGAGGTGAAATTTTTTTTTTGATTCAAATATAAAAACAGACCCCCGAATAGATTCGGGGTTGAATTTTGTCCTTAAAAATGGTGTTTTTCATAATTTTTAAAAATCAAGATTTTGTTGGGAAGAAAATGCCTGATGCCGGAGTCAGGGATTTTTGTGCCCAGGAGGTGAAATATTTTTTTCCACCCAAATGTAAAAATGGACACAAGAATGAGATTCGGGGTTGAATTTCTTCCTTAAAAATGGTCTTTATCATTATTTTTAAAAATCAAGATTTTGTTGGGAAGAAAATTCCTGATGCCGGAGTAAGGGATTTTTGTGCCCAGGAGGTGAAATTTTTTTCCACCCAAATGTAAAAACGCACACTAGAATGAGATTCGGGGTTGAATTTCATTCTTCAAAATGGTGTTTTTCATAGCTTTTGAAAATTAAGAATTTTTTGGTGTCCGGGGAAGAAAATTCCTAATACCGAAGGCAAGGCAAGGCAAGGCAAAGCAAGGCAAGGCAAGGCAAATTTCAAATTTCAAATTTCAAATTTCAAATTTCAAATTTCAAATTTCAAATTTCAAATTTCAAATTATTTCAAATTATTTCAAATTATTTCAAATATCAAATTTCAAATTTCAAATTTCAAATTTCAAATTTCTTTAATTTTATTTAATTTAATTTAAAATCCCAAAGTCCAGGCCAGACAATTCAAAAAACCAGGTTTTTAAGTCCCAGCGATTTTTGTGCCCAGGAGATGAAATTTTTTTTCCACCCAAATGTATAAATAGACACCAGAATGAGATTCGGGGTTGAATTTCGTCCTTCAAAATGGTGTTTTTCATAGATTTTAAATTCAAGATTTTTTTGGTGTGCGGGGAAGAAAATTCCTGATGCCGGAGTCAGGGACTTTTGTGCCCAGGAGGTGAAATTATTTTCCACCCAAATGTAAAAACGCACACCAGAATGAAATTCGGGCTTGAATTTCATTCTTAAAAATGATGTTTTTCATAGCTTTTAAAAATCAAGAATTTTTTGGTGTCCGGGGAAGAAAATTCCTGATGCCGGAGTCAGGGATTTTTGTGCCCAGGAGGTGAAATTTTTTTCCACCCAAATGTAAAAACGCACACTAGAATGAGATTCGGGGTTGAATTTCATTCTTCAAAATGGTGTTTTTCATAGGTTTTAAAAATTAAGAATTTTTTGGTGTCCGGGGAAGAAAATTCCTAATGCCGAAGGCAAGGCAAGGCAAGGCAAAGCAAGGCAAGGCAAATTTCAAATTTCAAATTTCAAATTTCAAATTTCAAATTTCAAATTTCAAATTTCAAATTTCAAATTTCAAATTCAAATTATTTCAAATTTCAAATTTCAAATTTCAAATTTCTTTAATTTTATTTAATTTAATTTAAAATCCCTCAGTCCAGGCCAGACAATTCAAACAACCAGGTTTTTAAGTCCCGGCGATATTTGTGCCCAGGAGGTGAAATTTTTTTTCAACCCAAATGTATAAATAGACACCAGAATGAGATTCGGGGTTGAATTTCGTCCTTCAAAATGGTGTTTTTAATAGATTTTAAATTCAAGATTTTTTTTGGTGTGCGGGGAAGAAAATTCCTGATGCCGGAGTCAGGGATTTTTGTGCCCAGGAGGTGAATGTTTTTTTTTACGAAAATCTAAAAACGGATACCAGAATGAGATTCGGGGTTGAATTTCATCCTTAAAAATGGTGTTTTCATAGCTTTTAAAAATCAAGATTTTTTTGGTGTCCGGGGAAGAAAATTCCTGATGCCAGGGTCAGGGATTTTTGTGCACAGGAGGTGAATATTTTTTTTGACCCAAATGTAAAAACGGATGCCAGAATTTGATTTGCGGTTGAATTTTGTCCTTCAAAATGGTGTTTTTCATAGTTTTTAAAAATCAAGATTTTTTTGGTGTCCAGGGAAGATAATTCCTGATGCCGGAGTCAGGGATTTTTGGGCCAAGGAGGTGAATATTTTTTTTGACCCAAATGTAAAAACAGACACCCGAATAGATTCAGGGTTGAATTTTGTCCTTAAAAATGGTGTTTTTCATAATTTTTAAAAATCAAGATTTTGTTGGGAAGAAAATGCCTGATGCCGGAGTCAGGGATTTTTGTGCCCAGGAGGTGAAATTATTTTCCACCCAAATGTAAAAACGCACACCAGAATGAAATTCGGGCTTGAATTTCATTCTTAAAAATGATGTTTTTCATAGCTTTTAAAAATCAAGAATTTTTTGGTGTCCGGGGAAGAAAATTCCTGATGCCGGAGTCAGGGATTTTTGTGCCCAGGAGGTGAATTTTTTTTCCACCCAAATGTAAAAACGCACACTAGAATGAGATTCGGGGTTGAATTTCATTCTTCAAAATGGTGTTTTTCATAGCTTTTGAAAATTAAGAATTTTTTGGTGTCCGGGGAAGAAAATTCCTAATACCGAAGGCAAGGCAAGGCAAGGCAAATTTCAAATTTCAAATTTCAAATTTCATATTTCAAATTATTTCAAATTATTTCAAATTATTTCAAATATCAAATTTCAAATTTCAAATTTCAAATTTCAAATTTCAAATTTCAAATTTCAAATTTCAAATTTCAAATTTCTTTAATTTAATTTAATTTAATTTAAAATCCCTCAGTCCTGGCCAGACAATTCAAACAACCAGGTTTTTAACTCCCGGCGATTTTTGTGCCCAGGAGGTTAAATTTTTTTTCAACCCAAATGTAAAAACGGATGCCAGAATTAGATTTGGGGTTGCTCTTTGTCCTTAAAAATGTCATTTTTCATAGCTTTTAAAAATCAAGATTTTTTTGGTGTCTGGGTAAGGAAATTCCTTATGCCGATTTTTGTGCCCAGGAGGTGAAAAAAAATTTCTGACTCAAATCTAAAAACGGACACCAGAATGAGATTCGGGGTTGCTTTTTGTCCTTAAAAATGTCATTTTTCATAGCATTTAAAAATCAAGATTTTTTTGGTGTGCGGGGAAGAAAATTCCTGATGCCGGGGTCAGGGATTTTTGTGCCCAGGAGGTGAAATTTTTTTCCCACCCAAATCTAAAAACGGACACCAGAATTAGATTTGCGGTTGAATTTCATTCTCAAAAATGGTGTTTTTCATTGCTTTTAAAAATCAAGATTTTTTTGGTGTCCGGGGAAGAAAATTCCTTATGCCAGGGTCAGGGATTTTTGTGCCCAGGAGGTGAATATTTTTTTTGACCCAAATGTAAAAACGGATGCCAGAATTAGATTTGCGGTTGAATTTCCTCCTTCAAAATGGTGTTTTTCATAGTTTTTAAAAATCAAGATTTTTTTGGTGTCCAGGGAAGAAAATTCCTGATGCCGGAGTCAGGGATTTTTGGGCCCAGGAGGTGAAAAATTTTTTTTGACTCAAATGTAAAAACAGACACCCGAATAGATTCAGGGTTGAATTTTGTCCTTAAAAATGGTGTTTTTCATCATTTTTAAAAATCAAGATTTGTTGGGAAGAAAATGCTTATGCCGGAGTCAGGGATTTTTGTGCCCAGGAGGTGAAATTTTTTTTTCCACCCAAATTTATAAACAGACGCCAGAATGAGATTCGGGGTTGAATTTCATTCTCAAAAATGGTGTTTTTCATAGCTTTTAAAAATCAAGATTTATTTCATGTCCGGGGAAGAAAATTCCTGATGCTGGGGTCAGGGATTTTTGTGCCCAGGAGGTGAAATTTTTTTATTGACTCAAATGTAAAAACTGACACCAGAATGAAATTCGGGGTTGAATTTCTTCCTTAAAAATGGTGTTTTTCATAGTTTATAAAAATAGATTTTTTTTGGTGTCCGGGGAAGAAAATTCCTGATGCCAGGGTCAGGGATTTTTGTGCCCAGGAGGTGAAATTACTTTCCACCCAAATGTAAAAACGCACACCAGAATGAAATTCGGGCTTGAATTTCATTCTTAAAAATGATGTTTTTCACAGCTTTTAAAAATCAAGATTTTTTTGGTGTCCGGGAAAGAAAATTCCTGATGCCGGAGTCAGGGATTTTTGTGCCCAGGAGGTGAAATTTTTTTCTCCACCCAAATGTAAAAACAGACACCAGAATGAGATTCGGGGTTGAATTTCTTCCTTAAAAATGGTGTTAATCATAATTTTTAAAAATCAAGATTTTGTTGGGAATAAAATTCCTGATGCCGGAGTCAGGGATTTTTGTGCCCAGGAGGTGAAATTTTTTTCCACCCAAATGTAAAAACGCACACTAGAATGAGATTCGGGGTTGAATTTCATTCTTAAAAATAGTGTTTTCCGTAGCTTTTAAAAATTAAGAATTTTTTGGTGTATGGGGAAGAAAATTCCTAATGCCGAAGGCAAGGCAAGGCAAGGCAAATTTCAAATTTCAAATTTCAAATTTCAAATTTCAAATTTCAAATTTCAAATTTCAAATTTCAAATTTCAAATTTCAAATTTCAAATTATTTCAAATTATTTCAAATTATTTCAAATATCAAATTTCAAATTTCAAATTTCAAATTTCAAATTTCTTTAATTTTATTTAATTTAATTTAAAATCCCAAAGTCCAGGCCAGACAATTCAAAAAACCAGGTTTTTAAGTCCCGGCGATTTTTGTGCCCAGGAGGTGAAATTTTTTTTCCACCCAAATGTATAAATAGACACCAGAATGAGATTCGGGGTTGAATTTCATCCTTCAAAATGGTGTTTTTCATAGATTTTAAATTCAAGATTTTTTTGGTGTGCGGGGAAGAAAATTCATGATGCCGGAGTCAGGGACTTTTGTGGCCAGGAGGTGAAATTTTTTTCCACCCAAATGTAAAAACGCACACCAGAATGAAATTCGGGCTTGAATTTCATTCTTAAAAATGATGTTTTTCATAGCTTTTAAAAATCAAGAATTTTTTGGTGTCCGGGGAAGAAAATTCCTGATGCCGGAGTCAGGGATTTTTGTGCCCAGGACGTGAAATTTTTTTTCCACCCAAATATAAAAACGGACACCAGAATGAGATTCGGGGTTGAATTTCTTCCTTAAAAATGGTGTTTATCATAATTTTTAAAAATCAAGATTTTGTTGGGAAGAAACTTCCTGATGCCGGAGTAAGGGATTTTTGTGCCCAGGAGGTGAAATTTTTTTCCACCCAAATGTAAAAACGCATACTAGAATGAGATTCGGGGTTGAATTTCATTCTTCAAAATGGTGTTTTTCATAGCTTTTAAAAATTAAGAATTTTTTGGTGTATGGGGAAGAAAATTCCTGATGCCGGAGTCAGGGATTTTTGTGCCCAGGAGGTGAAATTTTTTTTCCACCCAAATGTAAAAACGGACACCAGAATGAGATTCGGGGTTGAATTTGTTCCTTAAAAATGGTGTTTTTCATAGTTTATAAAAATCAAGATTTTTTTGGTGTCCGGGGAAGAAAATTCCTGATGCCAGGGTCAGGGATTTTTGTGCCCAGGAGGTGAATATTTTTTTTGACCCAAATGTAAAAACGGATGCCAGAATTAGATTTGGGGTTGCTCTTTGTCCTTAAAAATGTCATTTTTCATAGCTTTTAAAAATCAAGATTTTTTTGGTGTCTGGGTAAGGAAATTCCTTATGCCGATTTTTGTGCCCAGGAGGTGAAAAAAAATTTCTGACTCAAATCTAAAAACGGACACCAGAATGAGATTCGGGGTTGCTTTTTGTCCTTAAAAATGTCATTTTTCATAGCATTTAAAAATCAAGATTTTTTTGGTGTGCGGGGAAGAAAATTCCTGATGCCGGGGTCAGGGATTTTTGTGCCCAGGAGGTGAAATTTTTTTCCCACCCAAATCTAAAAACGGACACCAGAATGAGATTCGGGGTTGAATTTCATTCTCAAAAATGGTGTTTTTCATTGCTTTTAAAAATCAAGATTTTTTTGGTGTCCGGGGAAGAAAATTCCTTATGCCAGGGTCAGGGATTTTTGTGCCCAGGAGGTGAATATTTTTTTTGACCCAAATGTAAAAACGGATGCCAGAATTAGATTTGCGGTTGAATTTCCTCCTTCAAAATGGTGTTTTTCATAGTTTTTAAAAATCAAGATTTTTTTGGTGTCCAGGGAAGAAAATTCCTGATGCCGGAGTCAGGGATTTTTGGGCCCAGGAGGTGAAAAATTTTTTTTGACTCAAATGTAAAAACAGACACCCGAATAGATTCAGGGTTGAATTTTGTCCTTAAAAATGGTGTTTTTCATCATTTTTAAAAATCAAGATTTGTTGGGAAGAAAATGCTTATGCCGGAGTCAGGGATTTTTGTGCCCAGGAGGTGAAATTTTTTTTTCCACCCAAATTTATAAACAGACGCCAGAATGAGATTCGGGGTTGAATTTCATTCTCAAAAATGGTGTTTTTCATAGCTTTTAAAAATCAAGATTTATTTCATGTCCGGGGAAGAAAATTCCTGATGCTGGGGTCAGGGATTTTTGTGCCCAGGAGGTGAAATTTTTTTATTGACTCAAATGTAAAAACTGACACCAGAATGAAATTTGGGGTTGAATTTCTTCCTTAAAAATGGTGTTTTTCATAGTTTATAAAAATAGATTTTTTTGGTGTCCGGGGAAGAAAATTCCTGATGCCAGGGTCAGGGATTTTTGTGCCCAGGAGGTGAAATTACTTTCCACCCAAATGTAAAAACGCACACCAGAATGAAATTCGGGCTTGAATTTCATTCTTAAAAATGATGTTTTTCATAGCTTTTAAAAATCAAGATTTTTTTGGTGTCCGGGAAAGAAAATTCCTGATACCGGAGTCAGGGATTTTTGTGCCCAGGAGGTGAAATTTTTTTCTCCACCCAAATGTAAAAACAGACACCAGAATGAGATTCGGGGTTGAATTTCTTCCTTAAAAATGGTGTTAATCATAATTTTTAAAAATCAAGATTTTGTTGGGAATAAAATTCCTGATGCCGGAGTCAGGGATTTTTGTGCCCAGGAGGTGAAATTTTTTTCCACCCAAATGTAAAAATGCACACTAGAATGAGATTCGGGGTTGAATTTCATTCTTAAAAATAGTGTTTTTCGTAGCTTTTAAAAATTAAGAATTTTTTGGTGTATGGGGAAGAAAATTCCTAATGCCGAAGGCAAGGCAAGGCAAGGCAAATTTCAAATTTCAAATTTCAAATTTCAAATTTCAAATTTCAAATTTCAAATTTCAAATTTCAAATTTCAAATTTCAAATTTCAAATTATTTCAAATTATTTCAAATTATTTCAAATATCAAATTTCAAATTTCAAATTTCAAATTTCAAATTTCTTTAATTTTATTTAATTTAATTTAAAATCCCAAAGTCCAGGCCAGACAATTCAAAAAACCAGGTTTTTAAGTCCCGGCGATTTTTGTGCCCAGGAGGTGAAATTTTTTTTCCACCCAAATGTATAAATAGACACCAGAATGAGATTCGGGGTTGAATTTCATCCTTCAAAATGGTGTTTTTCATAGATTTTAAATTCAAGATTTTTTTGGTGTGCGGGGAAGAAAATTCCTGATGCCGGAGTCAGGGACTTTTGTGGCCAGGAGGTGAAATTTTTTTCCACCCAAATGTAAAAACGCACACCAGAATGAAATTTGGGCTTGAATTTCATTCTTAAAAATGATGTTTTTCATAGCTTTTAAAAATCAAGAATTTTTTGGTGTCCGGGGAAGAAAATTCCTGATGCCGGAGTCAGGGATTTTTGTGCCCAGGACGTGAAATTTTTTTTCCACCCAAATATAAAAACGGACACCAGAATGAGATTCGGGGTTGAATTTCTTCCTTAAAAATGGTGTTTATCATAATTTTTAAAAATCAAGATTTTGTTGGGAAGAAACTTCCTGATGCCGGAGTAAGGGATTTTTGTGCCCAGGAGGTGAAATTTTTTTCCACCCAAATGTAAAAACGCATACTAGAATGAGATTCGGGGTTGAATTTCATTCTTCAAAATGGTGTTTTTCATAGCTTTTAAAAATTAAGAATTTTTTGGTGTCCGGGGAAGAAAATTCCTAATGCCGAAGGCAAGGCAAGGCAAGGCAAAGCAAGGCAAGGCAAATTTCAAATTTCAAATTTCAAATTTCAAATTTCAAATTTCAAATTTCAAATTTCAAATTATTTCAAATTTCAAATTTCAAATTTCTTTAATTTTATTTAATTTAATTTAAAATCCCTCAGTCCAGGCCAGACAATTCAAACAACCAGGTTTTTAAGTCCCGGCGATTTTTGTGCACAGGAGGTGAATTTTTTTTTCAATCCAAATGTATAAATAGACACCAGAATGAGATTCGGGGTTGAATTTCGTCCTTCAAAATGGTGTTTTTAATAGATTTTAAATTCAAGATTTTTTTGGTGTGCGGGGAAGAAAATTCCTGATGCCGGAGTCAGGGATTTTTGTGCCCAGGAGGTGAATGTTTTTTTTTACTCAAATCCAAAAACGGACACCAGAATGAGATTCGGGCTTGAATTTCGTCCTTCAAAATGGTGTTTTTCATAGATTTTAAATTCAAGATTTTTTTGGTGTCCGGGGAAGAAAATTCCTGATGCCGGAGTCAGGGACTTTTGTGCCCAGGAGGTGAAATTATTTTCCAACGAAATGTAAAAACGCACACCAGAATGAAATTCGGGCTTGAATTTCATTCTTAAAAATGATGTTTTTCATAGCTTTTAAAAATCAAGAATTTTTTGGTGTCCGGGGAAGAAAATTCCTGATGCCGGAGTCAGGGATTTTTGTGCCCAGGAGGTGAATTTTTTTTTCCACCCAAATGTAAAAACGGACACCAGAATGAGATTCGGGGTTGAATTTGTTCCTTAAAAATGGTGTTTTTCATAATTTATAAAAATCAAGATTTTTTTGGTGTCCGGGGAAGAAAATTCCTGATGCCAGGGTCAGGGATTTTTGTGCCCAGGAGGTGAATATTTTTTTTGACCCAAATGTAAAAACGGATGCCAGAATTAGATTTGGGGTTGAATTTCCTCCTTCAAAATGGTGTTTTTCATAGTTTTTAAAAATCAAGATTTTTTTGGTGTCCAGGGAAGATAATTCCTGATGCCGGAGTCAGGGATTTTTGGGCCCAGGAGGTGAATTTTTTTTTTTTGACTCAAATGTAAAAACGGACACCCGAATAGATTCAGGGTTGAATTTTGTCCTTAAAAATGGTGTTTTTCATAATTTTTAAAAATCAAGATTTTGTTGGGAAGAAAATGACTGATGCCGGAGTCAGGGATTTTTGTGCCCAGGAGGTGAAATTTTTTTTTCCACCCAAATGTAAAAACGGACACCAGAATGAGATTCGGGGTTGAATTTGTTCCTTAAAAATGGTGTTTTTCATAGTTTATAAAAATCAAGATTTTTTTGGTGTGCGGGGAAGAAAATTCCTGATGCCGGAGTCAGGGATTTTTGTGCCCAGGAGGTGAATGTTTTTTTTTACGAAAATCTAAAAACGGATACCAGAATGAGATTCGGGGTTGAATTTCATCCTTAAAAATGGTGTTTTCATAGCTTTTAAAAATCAAGATTTTTTTGGTGTCCGGGGAAGAAAATTCCTGATGCCAGGGTCAGGGATTTTTGTGCACAGGAGGTGAATATTTTTTTTGACCCAAATGTAAAAACGGATGCCAGAATTTGATTTGCGGTTGAATTTTGTCCTTCAAAATGGTGTTTTTCATAGTTTTTAAAAATCAAGATTTTTTTGGTGTCCAGGGAAGATAATTCCTGATGCCGGAGTCAGGGATTTTTGGGCCAAGGAGGTGAATATTTTTTTTGACCCAAATGTAAAAACAGACACCCGAATAGATTCAGGGTTGAATTTTGTCCTTAAAAATGGTGTTTTTCATAATTTTTAAAAATCAAGATTTTGTTGGGAAGAAAATGCCTGATGCCGGAGTCAGGGATTTTTGTGCCCAGGAGGTGAAATAATTTTCCACCCAAATGTAAAAACGCACACCAGAATGAAATTCGGGCTTGAATTTCATTCTTAAAAATGATGTTTTTCATAGCTTTTAAAAATCAAGAATTTTTTGGTGTCCGGGGAAGAAAATTCCTGATGCCGGAGTCAGGGATTTTTGTGCCCAGGAGGTGAATTTTTTTTCCACCCAAATGTAAAAACGCACACTAGAATGAGATTCGGGGTTGAATTTCATTCTTCAAAATGGTGTTTTTCATAGCTTTTGAAAATTAAGAATTTTTTGGTGTCCGGGGAAGAAAATTCCTAATACCGAAGGCAAGGCAAGGCAAGGCAAATTTCAAATTTCAAATTTCAAATTTCAAATTTCATATTTCAAATTATTTCAAATTATTTCAAATTATTTCAAATATCAAATTTCAAATTTCAAATTTCAAATTTCAAATTTCAAATTTCAAATTTCAAATTTCAAATTATTTCAAATTTCAAATTTCAAATTTCTTTAATTTAATTTAATTTAATTTAAAATCCCTCAGTCCTGGCCAGACAATTCAAACAACCAGGTTTTTAACTCCCGGCGATTTTTGTGCCCAGGAGGTTAAATTTTTTTTCAACCCAAATGTAAAAACGGATGCCAGAATTAGATTTGGGGTTGCTCTTTGTCCTTAAAAATGTCATTTTTCATAGCTTTTAAAAATCAAGATTTTTTTGGTGTCTGGGTAAGGAAATTCCTTATGCCGATTTTTGTGCCCAGGAGGTGAAAAAAAATTTCTGACTCAAATCTAAAAACGGACACCAGAATGAGATTCGGGGTTGCTTTTTGTCCTTAAAAATGTCATTTTTCATAGCATTTAAAAATCAAGATTTTTTTGGTGTGCGGGGAAGAAAATTCCTGATGCCGGGGTCAGGGATTTTTGTGCCCAGGAGGTGAAATTTTTTTCCCACCCAAATCTAAAAACGGACACCAGAATTAGATTTGCGGTTGAATTTCGTCCTTCAAAATGGTGTTTTTCATAGTTTTTAAAAATGAAGATTTTTTTGGTGTCCAGGGAAGAAAATTCCTGATGCCGGAGTCAGGGATTTTTGGGCCCAGGAGGTGAAAAAATTTTTTTGACTCAAATGTAAAAACAGACACCCGAATAGATTCAGGGTTGAATTTTGTCCTTAAAAATGGTGTTTTTCATCATTTTTAAAAATCAAGATTTGTTGGGAAGAAAATGCTTATGCCGGAGTCAGGGATTTTTGTGCCCAGGAGGTGAAATTTTTTTTTCCACCCAAATTTATAAACAGACGCCAGAATGAGATTCGGGGTTGAATTTCATTCTCAAAAATGGTGTTTTTCATAGCTTTTAAAAATCAAGATTTATTTCATGTCCGGGGAAGAAAATTCCTGATGCTGGGGTCAGGGATTTTTGTGCCCAGGAGGTGAAATTTTTTTATTGACTAAAATGTAAAAACTGACACCAGAATGAAATTCGGGGTTGAATTTCTTCCTTAAAAATGGTGTTTTTCATAGTTTATAAAAATAGATTTTTTTGGTGTCCGGGGAAGAAAATTCCTGATGCCAGGGTCAGGGATTTTTGTGCCCAGGAGGTGAAATTACTTTCCACCCAAATGTAAAAACGCACACCAGAATGAAATTCGGGCTTGAATTTCATTCTTAAAAATGATGTTTTTCATAGCTTTTAAAAATCAAGATTTTTTTGGTGTCCGGGAAAGAAAATTCCTGATGCCGGAGTCAGGGATTTTTGTGCCCAGGAGGTGAAATTTTTTTCTCCACCCAAATGTAAAAACAGACACCAGAATGAGATTCGGGGTTGAATTTCTTCCTTAAAAATGGTGTTAATCATAATTTTTAAAAATCAAGATTTTGTTGGGAATAAAATTCCTGATGCCGGAGTCAGGGATTTTTGTGCCCAGGAGGTGAAATTTTTTTCCACCCAAATGTAAAAACGCACACTAGAATGAGATTCGGGGTTGAATTTCATTCTTAAAAATAGTGTTTTTCGTAGCTTTTAAAAATTAAGAATTTTTTGGTGTATGGGGAAGAAAATTCCTAATGCCAAAGGCAAGGCAAGGCAAGGCAAATTTCAAATTTCAAATTTCAAATTTCAAATTTCAAATTTCAAATTTCAAATTTCAAATTTCAAATTTCAAATTTCAAATTTCAAATTTCAAATTTCAAATTTCAAATTTCAAATTTCAAATTTCAAATAATTATTTCAAATTATTTCAAATTATTTCAAATTTCAAATTTCAAATTTCAAATTTCAAATTTCAAATTTCTTTAATTTTATTTAATTTAATTTAAAATCCCAAAGTCCAGGCCAGACAATTCAAAAAACTAGGTTTTTAAGTCCCGGCGATTTTTGTGCCCAGGAGGTGAAATTTTTTTTCCACCCAAATGTATAAATAGACACCAGAATGAGATTCGGGGTTGAATTTCATCCTTCAAAATGGTGTTTTTCATAGATTTTAAATTCAAGATTTTTTTGGTGTGCGGGGAAGAAAATTCCTGATGCCGGAGTCAGGGACTTTTGTGGCCAGGAGGTGAAATTTTTTTCCACCCAAATGTAAAAACGCACACCAGAATGAAATTCGGGCTTGAATTTCATTCTTAAAAATGATGTTTTTCATAGCTTTTAAAAATCAAGAATTTTTTGGTGTCCGGGGAAGAAAATTCCTGATGCCGGAGTCAGGGATTTTTGTGCCCAGGACGTGAAATTTTTTTTCCACCCAAATATAAAAACGGACACCAGAATGAGATTCGGGGTTGAATTTCTTCCTTAAAAATGGTGTTTATCATAATTTTTAAAAATCAAGATTTTGTTGGGAAGAAACTTCCTGATGCCGGAGTAAGGGATTTTTGTGCCCAGGAGGTGAAATTTTTTTCCACCCAAATGTAAAAACGCATACTAGAATGAGATTCGGGGTTGAATTTCATTCTTCAAAATGGTGTTTTTCATAGCTTTTAAAAATTAAGAATTTTTTGGTGTATGGGGAAGAAAATTCCTGATGCCGGAGTCAGGGATTTTTGTGCCCAGGAGGTGAAATTT
The DNA here is from genome assembly GCF_947247035.1 of Vipera ursinii. Classification (NCBI taxonomy): domain Eukaryota; kingdom Metazoa; phylum Chordata; class Lepidosauria; order Squamata; family Viperidae; genus Vipera; species Vipera ursinii. Next base: position 163,705,392 of record NC_139513.1, on the reverse strand, counting down.
TTTTTCCACCCAAATGTAAAAACGGACACCAGAATGAGATTCGGGGTTGAATTTGTTCCTTAAAAATGGTGTTTTTCATAGTTTATAAAAATCAAGATTTTTTTGGTGTCCGGGGAAGAAAATTCCTGATGCCAGGGTCAGGGATTTTTGTGCCCAGGAGGTGAATATTTTTTTTGACCCAAATGTAAAAACGGATGCCAGAATTAGATTTGGGGTTGAATTTCATTCTCAAAAATGGTGTTTTTCATTGCTTTTAAAAATCAAGATTTTTTTGGTGTCTGGGTAAGGAAATTCCTTATGCCGATTTTTGTGCCCAGGAGGTGAAAAAAAATTTCTGACTCAAATCTAAAAACGGACACCAGAATGAGATTCGGGGTTGCTTTTTGTCCTTAAAAATGTCATTTTTCATAGCATTTAAAAATCAAGATTTTTTTGGTGTGCGGGGAAGAAAATTCCTGATGCCGGGGTCAGGGATTTTTGTGCCCAGGAGGTGAAATTTTTTTCCCACCCAAATCTAAAAACGGACACCAGAATGAGATTCGGGGTTGAATTTCATTCTCAAAAATGGTGTTTTTCATTGCTTTTAAAAATCAAGATTTTTTTGGTGTCCGGGGAAGAAAATTCCTTATGCCAGGGTCAGGGATTTTTGTGCCCAGGAGGTGAATATTTTTTTTGACCCAAATGTAAAAACGGATGCCAGAATTAGATTTGCGGTTGAATTTCGTCCTTCAAAATGGTGTTTTTCATAGTTTTTAAAAATGAAGATTTTTTTGGTGTCCAGGGAAGAAAATTCCTAATGCCGGAGTCAGGGATTTTTGGGCCCAGGAGGTGAAAAAATTTTTTTGACTCAAATGTAAAAACAGACACCCGAATAGATTCAGGGTTGAATTTTGTCCTTAAAAATGGTGTTTTTCATCATTTTTAAAAATCAAGATTTGTTGGGAAGAAAATGCTTATGCCGGAGTCAGGGATTTTTGTGCCCAGGAGGTGAAATTTTTTTTTCCACCCAAATTTATAAACAGACGCCAGAATGAGATTCGGGGTTGAATTTCATTCTCAAAAATGGTGTTTTTCATAGCTTTTAAAAATCAAGATTTATTTCATGTCCGGGGAAGAAAATTCCTGATGCTGGGGTCAGGGATTTTTGTGCCCAGGAGGTGAAATTTTTTTATTGACTCAAATGTAAAAACTGACACCAGAATGAAATTCGGGGTTGAATTTCTTCCTTAAAAATGGTGTTTTTCATAGTTTATAAAAATAGATTTTTTTGGTGTCCGGGGAAGAAAATTCCTGATGCCAGGGTCAGGGATTTTTGTGCCCAGGAGCTGAAATTACTTTCCACCCAAATGTAAAAACGCACACCAGAATGAAATTCGGGCTTGAATTTCATTCTTAAAAATGATGTTTTTCATAGCTTTTAAAAATCAAGATTTTTTTGGTGTCCGGAAAAGAAAATTCCTGATGCCGGAGTCAGGGATTTTTGTGCCCAGGAGGTGAAATTTTTTTCTCCACCCAAATGTAAAAACAGACACCAGAATGAGATTCGGGGTTGAATTTCTTCCTTAAAAATGGTGTTAATCATAATTTTTAAAAATCAAGATTTTGTTGGGAATAAAATTCCTGATGCCGGAGTCAGGGATTTTTGTGCCCAGGAGGTGAAATTTTTTTCCACCCAAATGTAAAAACGCACACTAGAATGAGATTCGGGGTTGAATTTCATTCTTAAAAATAGTGTTTTTCGTAGCTTTTAAAAATTAAGAATTTTTTGGTGTATGGGGAAGAAAATTCCTAATGCCGAAGGCAAGGCAAGGCAAGGCAAATTTCAAATTTCAAATTTCAAATTTCAAATTTCAAATTTCAAATTTCAAATTTCAAATTTCAAATTTCAAATTTCAAATTTCAAATTATTTCAAATTATTTCAAATTATTTCAAATATCAAATTTCAAATTTCAAATTTCAAATTTCAAATTTCTTTAATTTTATTTAATTTAATTTAAAATCCTAAAGTCCAGGCCAGACAATTCAAAAAACCAGGTTTTTAAGTCCCGGCGATTTTTGTGCCCAGGAGGTGAAATTTTTTTTCCACCCAAATGTATAAATAGACACCAGAATGAGATTCGGGGTTGAATTTCATCCTTCAAAATGGTGTTTTTCATAGATTTTAAATTCAAGATTTTTTTGGTGTGCGGGGAAGAAAATTCCTGATGCCGGAGTCAGGGACTTTTGTGGCCAGGAGGTGAAATTTTTTTCCACCCAAATGTAAAAACGCACACCAGAATGAAATTCGGGCTTGAATTTCATTCTTAAAAATGATGTTTTTCATAGCTTTTAAAAATCAAGAATTTTTTGGTGTCCGGGAAAGAAAATTCCTGATGCCGGAGTCAGGGATTTTTGTGCCCAGGACGTGAAATTTTTTTTCCACCCAAATATAAAAACGGACACCAGAATGAGATTCGGGGTTGAATTTCTTCCTTAAAAATGGTGTTTATCATAATTTTTAAAAATCAAGATTTTGTTGGGAAGAAACTTCCTGATGCCGGAGTAAGGGATTTTTGTGCCCAGGAGGTGAAATTTTTTTCCACCCAAATGTAAAAACGCATACTAGAATGAGATTCGGGGTTGAATTTCATTCTTCAAAATGGTGTTTTTCATAGCTTTTAAAAATTAAGAATTTTTTGGTGTCCGGGGAAGAAAATTCCTAATGCCGAAGGCAAGGCAAGGCAAGGCAAAGCAAGGCAAGGCAAATTTCAAATTTCAAATTTCAAATTTCAAATTTCAAATTTCAAATTTCAAATTTCAAATTATTTCAAATTTCAAATTTCAAATTTCAAATTTCTTTAATTTTATTTAATTTAATTTAAAATCCCTCAGTCCAGGCCAGACAATTCAAACAACCAGGTTTTTAAGTCCCGGCGATTTTTGTGCACAGGAGGTGAATTTTTTTTTCAACCCAAATGTATAAATAGACACCAGAATGAGATTCGGGGTTGAATTTCGTCCTTCAAAATGGTGTTTTTAATAGATTTTAAATTCAAGATTTTTTTGGTGTGCGGGGAAGAAAATTCCTGATGCCGGAGTCAGGGATTTTTGTGCCCAGGAGGTGAATGTTTTTTTTTACTCAAATCCAAAAACGGACACCAGAATGAGATTCGGGCTTGAATTTCGTCCTTCAAAATGGTGTTTTTCATAGATTTTAAATTCAAGATTTTTTTGGTGTCCGGGGAAGAAAATTCCTGATGCCGGAGTCAGGGACTTTTGTGCCCAGGAGGTGAAATTATTTTCCAACGAAATGTAAAAACGCACACCAGAATGAAATTCGGGCTTGAATTTCATTCTTAAAAATGATGTTTTTCATAGCTTTTAAAAATCAAGAATTTTTTGGTGTCCGGGGAAGAAAATTCCTGATGCCGGAGTCAGGGATTTTTGTGCCCAGGAGGTGAATTTTTTTTCCCACCCAAATGTAAAAACGGACACCAGAATGAGATTCGGGGTTGAATTTGTTCCTTAAAAATGGTGTTTTTCATAGTTTATAAAAATCAAGATTTTTTTGGTGTCCGGGGAAGAAAATTCCTGATGCCAGGGTCAGGGATTTTTGTGCCCAGGAGGTGAATATTTTTTTTGACCCAAATGTAAAAACGGATGCCAGAATTAGATTTGGGGTTGAATTTCCTCCTTCAAAATGGTGTTTTTCATAGTTTTTAAAAATCAAGATTTTTTTGGTGTCCAGGGAAGATAATTCCTGATGCCGGAGTCAGGGATTTTTGGGCCCAGGAGGTGAATTTTTTTTTTTGACTCAAATGTAAAAACGGACACCCGAATAGATTCAGGGTTGAATTTTGTCCTTAAAAATGGTGTTTTTCATAATTTTTAAAAATCAAGATTTTGTTGGGAAGAAAATGACTGATGCCGGAGTCAGGGATTTTTGTGCCCAGGAGGTGAAATTTTTTTTTCCACCCAAATGTAAAAACGGACACCAGAATGAGATTCGGGGTTGAATTTGTTCCTTAAAAATGGTTTTTATCATAATTTTTAAAAATCAAGATTTTGTTGGGAAGAAAATTCCTGATGCCGCAGTCAGGGATTTTTGTGCCCAGGAGGTGAAATTTTTTTTCCACCCAAATGTAAAAACGGACACCAGAATGAGATTCGGGGTTCAATTTGTTCCTTAAAAATGGTGTTTTTCATAGTTTATAAAAATCAAGATTTTTTTGGTGTCCGGGGAAGAAAATTCCTGATGCCAGGGTCAGGGATTTTTGTGCCCAGGAAGTGAATATTTTTTTTGACCCAAATGTAAAAACGGATGCCAGAATTAGATTTGGGGTTGAATTTCGTCCTTCAAAATGGTGTTTTTCATAGTTTTTAAAAATCAAGATTTTTTTGGTGTCCAGGGAAGATAATTCCTGATGCCGGAGTCAGGGATTTTTGGGCCCAGGAGGTGAATTTTTTTTTTTGACTCAAATGTAAAAACGGACACCCGAATAGATTCAGGGTTGAATTTTGTCCTTAAAAATGGTGTTTTTCATAATTTTTAAAAATCAAGATTTTGTTGGGAAGAAAATTCCTGATGCCGGAGTCAGGGATTTTTGTGCCCAGGAGGTGAAATTTTTTTCCACCCAAATGTAAAAACGCACACTAGAATGAGATTCGGGGTTGAATTTCATTCTTCAAAATGGTGTTTTTCATAGCTTTTAAAAATTAAGAATTTTTTGGTGTCCGGGGAAGAAAATTCCTGATTCCAGGGTCAGGGATTTTTGTGCCCAGGAGGTGAAATTACTTTCCACCCAAATGTAAAAACGCACACCAGAATGAAATTCGGGCTTGAATTTCATTCTTAAAAATGATGTTTTTCATAGCTTTTAAAAATCAAGATTTTTTTGGTGTCCGGGAAAGAAAATTCCTAATGCCGAAGGCAAGGCAAGGCAAGGCAAAGCAAGGCAAGGCAAATTTCAAATTTCAAATTTCAAATTTCAAATTTCAAATTTCAAATTTCAAATTTCAAATTTCAAATTTCAAATTTCAAATTTCAAATTTCAAATTTCAAATTTCAAATTTCAAATTTCAAATTTCAAATTTCAAATTTCAAATTTCAAATTTCAAATTTCAAATTTCAAATTTCAAATTTCAAATTTCAAATTTCAAATTTCAAATTTCAAATTTCAAATTTCAAATTTCAAATTTCAAATTTCAAATTTCAAATTTCAAATTTCAAATTTCAAATTTCAAATTTCAAATTATTTCAAATTTCAAATTTCAAATTTCTTTAATTTTATTTAATTTAATTTAAAATCCCTCAGTCCTGGCCAGACAATTCAAACAACCAGGTTTTTAAGTCCCGGCGATTTTTGTGCCCAGGAGGTTAAATTTTTTTTCAACCCAAATGTATAAATAGACACCAGAATGAGATTCGGGGTTGAATTTCGTCCTTCAAAATGGTGTTTTTAATAGATTTTAAATTCAAGATTTTTTTGGTGTGCGGGGAAGAAAATTCCTGATGCCGGAGTCAGGGATTTTTGGGCCCAGGAGGTGAATTTTTTTTTTGACTCAAATGTAAAAACAGACACCCGAATAGATTCAGGGTTGAATTTTGTCCTTAAAAATGGTGTTTTTGATAATTTTTAAAAATCAAGATTTTGTTGGGAAGAAAATGCCTGATGCCGGAGTCAGGGATTTTTGTGCCCAGGAGGTGAAATTTTTTTTCCCACCCAAATGTAAAAATGGACACCAGAATGAGATTCGGGGTTGAATTTCTTCCTTAAAAATGGTGTTTATCATTATTTTTAAAAATCAAGATTTTGTTGGGAAGAAAATTCCTGATGCCGGAGTAAGGGATTTTTGTGCCCAGGAGGTGAAATTTTTTTCCACCCAAATGTAAAAACGCACACTAGAATGAGATTCGGGGTTGAATTTCATTCTTCAAAATGGTGTTTTTCATAGCTTTTGAAAATTAAGAATTTTTTTGTGTCCGGGGAAGAAAATTCCTAATACCGAAGGCAAGGCAAGGCAAGGCAAAGCAAGGCAAGGCAAGGCAAATTTCAAATTTCAAATTTCAAATTTCAAATTTCAAATTTCAAATTTCAAATTTCAAATTTCAAATTTCAAATTATTTCAAATTATTTCAAATATCAAATTTCAAATTTCAAATTTCAAATTTCTTTAATTTTATTTAATTTAATTTAAAATCCCAAAGTCCAGGCCAGACAATTCAAAAAACCAGGTTTTTAAGTCCCGGCGATTTTTGTGCCCAGGAGGTGAAATTTTTTTTCCACCCAAATGTATAAATAGACACCAGAATGAGATTCGGGGTTGAATTTCCTCCTTCAAAATGGTGTTTTTCATAGATTTTAAATTCAAGATTTTTTTGGTGTGCGGGGAAGAAAATTCCTGATGCCGGAGTCAGGGACTTTTGTGCCCAGGAGGTGAAATTATTTTCCACCCAAATGTAAAAACGCACACCAGAATGAAATTCGGGCTTGAATTTCATTCTTAAAAATGATGTTTTTCATAGCTTTTAAAAATCAAGAATTTTTTGGTGTCCGGGGAAGAAAATTCCTGATGCCGGAGTCAGGGATTTTTGTGCCCAGGAGGTGAAATTTTTTTCCACCCAAATGTAAAAACGCACACTAGAATGAGATTCGGGGTTGAATTTCATTCTTCAAAATGGTGTTTTTCATAGGTTTTAAAAATTAAGAATTTTTTGGTGTCCGGGGAAGAAAATTCCTAATGCCGAAGGCAAGGCAAGGCAAGGCAAGGCAAAGCATGGCAAGGCAAATTTCAAATTTCAAATTTCAAATTTCAAATTTCAAATTTCAAATTTCAAATTTCAAATTTCAAATTTCAAATTTCAAATTTCAAATTTCAAATTTCAAATTTCAAATTTCAAATTTCAAATTTCAAATTTCAAATTCAAATTATTTCAAATTTCAAATTTCAAATTTCAAATTTCAAATTTCTTTAATTTTATTTAATTTAATTTAAAATCCCTCAGTCCAGGCCAGACAATTCAAACAACCAGGTTTTTAAGTCCCGGCGATATTTGTGCCCAGGAGGTGAAATTTTTTTTCAACCCAAATGTATAAATAGACACCAGAATGAGATTCGGGGTTGAATTTCGTCCTTCAAAATGGTGTTTTTAATAGATTTTAAATTCAAGATTTTTTTGGTGTGCGGGGAAGAAAATTCCTGATGCCGGAGTCAGGGATTTTTGTGCCCAGGAGGTGAATGTTTTTTTTTACGAAAATCTAAAAACGGATACCAGAATGAGATTCAGGGTTGAATTTCATCCTTAAAAATGGTGTTTTCATAGCTTTTAAAAATCAAGATTTTTTTGGTGTCCGGGGAAGAAAATTCCTGATGCCAGGGTCAGGGATTTTTGTGCCCAGGAGGTGAATATTTTTTTTGACCCAAATGTAAAAACTGATGCAAGAATTAGATTTGGGGTTGAATTTCGTCCTTCAAAATGCTGTTTTTCATAGTTTTTAAAAATCAAGATTTTTTTGGTGTCCAGGGAAGATAATTCCTGATGCCGGAGTCAGGGATTTTTGGGCCCAGGAGGTGAATTTTTTTTTTTGACTCAAATGTAAAAACGGACACCCAAATAGATTCAGGGTTGAATTTTGTCCTTAAAAATGGTGTTTTTCATAATTTTTAAAAATCAAGATTTTGTTGGGAAGAAAATGACTGATGGCGGAGTCAGGGATTTTTGTGCCCAGGAGGTGAAATTTTTTTTTCCACCCAAATGTAAAAACGGACACCAGAATGAGATTCGGGGTTGAATTTGTTCCTTAAAAATGGTGTTTATCATAATTTTTAAAAATCAAGATTTTGTTGGGAAGAAAATTCCTGATGCCGGAGTCAGGGATTTTTGTGCCCAGGAGGTGAAATTTTTTCCCCACCCAAATGTAAAAACGGAAACCAGAATGAGATTCGGGGTTGAATTTCTTCCTTAAAAATGGTGTTTATCATAATTTTAAAAATTAAGAATTTTTTGGTTTATGGGGAAGAAAATTCCTAATGCCGAAGGCAAGGCAAGGCAAGGCAAATTTCAAATTTCAAATTTCAAATTTCAAATTTCAAATTTCAAATTTCAAATTTCAAATTTCAAATTTCAAATTTCAAATTTCAAATTTCAAATTTCAAATTTCAAATTTCAAATTTCAAATTTCAAATTTCAAATTTCAAATTTCAAATTTCAAATTTCAAATTTCAAATTTCAAATTTCAAATTTCAAATTATTTCAAATTTCAAATTTCAAATTTCAAATTTCAAATTTCAAATTTCAAATTTCAAATTTCAAATTTCAAATTTCAAATTTCAAATTTCAAATTTCAAATTATTTCAAATTTAAAATTTCAAATTTCTTTAATTTAATTTAATTTAATTTAAAATCCCTCAGTCCTGGCCAGACAATTCAAACAACCAGGTTTTTAACTCCCGGCGATTTTTGTGCCCAGGAGGTTAAATTTTTTTTCAACCCAAATGTATAAATAGACACCAGAATGAGATTCGGGGTTGAATTTCGTCCTTCAAAATGGTGTTTTTCATAAATTTTAAATTCAAGATTTTTTTGGTGTGCGGGGAAGAAAATTCCTGATGCCGGAGTCAGGGATTTTTGTGCCCAGGAGGTGAATGGTTTTTTTTACTCAAATCCAAAAACGGACACCAGAATGAGATTCGGGGTTGAATTTCGTCCTTCAAAATGGTGTTTTTCATAGATTTTAAATTCAAGATTTTTTTGGTGTCCGGGGACGAAAATTCCTGATGCCGGAGTCAGGGATTTTTGTGCCCAGGAGGTGAATTATTTTTTTTTTGACTCAAATGTAAAAACGGACACCCGAATAGATTCAGGGTTGAATTTTGTCCTTAAAAATGGTGTTTTTCGTAATTTTTAAAAATCAAGATTTTGTTGGGAAGAAAATGACTGATGCCGGAGTCAGGGATTTTTGTGCCCAGGAGGTGAAATTTTTTTTTCCACCCAAATGTAAAAACGGACACCAGAATGAGATTCGGGGTTGAATTTGTTCCTTAAAAATGGTGTTTATCATAATTTTTAAAAATCAAGATTTTGTTGGGAAGAAAATTCCTGATGCCGGAGTCAGGGATTTTTGTGCCCAGGAGGTGAAATTTTTTTCCACCCAAATGTAAAAACGCACACTAGAATGAGATTCGGGTTTGAATTTCATTCTTCAAAATGGTGTTTTTCATAGCTTTTAAAAATTAAGAATTTTTTGGTGTCCGGGGAAGAAAATTCCTGATTCCAGGGTCAGGGATTTTTGTGCCCAGGACGTGAAATTACTTTCCACCCAAATGTAAAAACGCACACCAGAATGAAATTCGGGCTTGAATTTCATTCTTAAAAATGATGTTTTTCATAGCTTTTAAAAATCAAGATTTTTTTGGTGTCCGGGAAAGAAAATTCCTGATACCGGAGTCAGGGATTTTTGTGCCCAGGAGGTGAAATTTTTTTCTCCACCCAAATGTAAAAACAGACACCAGAATGAGATTCGGGGTTGAATTTCTTCCTTAAAAATGGTGTTAATCATAATTTTTAAAAATCAAGATTTTGTTGGGAATAAAATTCCTGATGCCGGAGTCAGGGATTTTTGTGCCCAGGAGGTGAAATTTTTTTCCACCCAAATGTAAAAATGCACACTAGAATGAGATTCGGGGTTGAATTTCATTCTTAAAAATAGTGTTTTTCGTAGCTTTTAAAAATTAAGAATTTTTTGGTGTATGGGGAAGAAAATTCCTAATGCCGAAGGCAAGGCAAGGCAAGGCAAATTTCAAATTTCAAATTTCAAATTTCAAATTTCAAATTTCAAATTTCAAATTTCAAATTTCAAATTTCAAATTTCAAATTTCAAATTATTTCAAATTATTTCAAATTATTTCAAATATCAAATTTCAAATTTCAAATTTCAAATTTCAAATTTCTTTAATTTTATTTAATTTAATTTAAAATCCCAAAGTCCAGGCCAGACAATTCAAAAAACCAGGTTTTTAAGTCCCGGCGATTTTTGTGCCCAGGAGGTGAAATTTTTTTTCCACCCAAATGTATAAATAGACACCAGAATGAGATTCGGGGTTGAATTTCATCCTTCAAAATGGTGTTTTTCATAGATTTTAAATTCAAGATTTTTTTGGTGTGCGGGGAAGAAAATTCCTGATGCCGGAGTCAGGGACTTTTGTGGCCAGGAGGTGAAATTTTTTTCCACCCAAATGTAAAAACGCACACCAGAATGAAATTTGGGCTTGAATTTCATTCTTAAAAATGATGTTTTTCATAGCTTTTAAAAATCAAGAATTTTTTGGTGTCCGGGGAAGAAAATTCCTGATGCCGGAGTCAGGGATTTTTGTGCCCAGGACGTGAAATTTTTTTTCCACCCAAATATAAAAACGGACACCAGAATGAGATTCGGGGTTGAATTTCTTCCTTAAAAATGGTGTTTATCATAATTTTTAAAAATCAAGATTTTGTTGGGAAGAAACTTCCTGATGCCGGAGTAAGGGATTTTTGTGCCCAGGAGGTGAAATTTTTTTCCACCCAAATGTAAAAACGCATACTAGAATGAGATTCGGGGTTGAATTTCATTCTTCAAAATGGTGTTTTTCATAGCTTTTAAAAATTAAGAATTTTTTGGTGTCCGGGGAAGAAAATTCCTAATGCCGAAGGCAAGGCAAGGCAAGGCAAAGCAAGGCAAGGCAAATTTCAAATTTCAAATTTCAAATTTCAAATTTCAAATTTCAAATTTCAAATTTCAAATTATTTCAAATTTCAAATTTCAAATTTCTTTAATTTTATTTAATTTAATTTAAAATCCCTCAGTCCAGGCCAGACAATTCAAACAACCAGGTTTTTAAGTCCCGGCGATTTTTGTGCACAGGAGGTGAATTTTTTTTTCAATCCAAATGTATAAATAGACACCAGAATGAGATTCGGGGTTGAATTTCGTCCTTCAAAATGGTGTTTTTAATAGATTTTAAATTCAAGATTTTTTTGGTGTGCGGGGAAGAAAATTCCTGATGCCGGAGTCAGGGATTTTTGTGCCCAGGAGGTGAATGTTTTTTTTTACTCAAATCCAAAAACGGACACCAGAATGAGATTCGGGCTTGAATTTCGTCCTTCAAAATGGTGTTTTTCATAGATTTTAAATTCAAGATTTTTTTGGTGTCCGGGGAAGAAAATTCCTGATGCCGGAGTCAGGGACTTTTGTGCCCAGGAGGTGAAATTATTTTCCAACGAAATGTAAAAACGCACACCAGAATGAAATTCGGGCTTGAATTTCATTCTTAAAAATGATGTTTTTCATAGCTTTTAAAAATCAAGAATTTTTTGGTGTCCGGGGAAGAAAATTCCTGATGCCGGAGTCAGGGATTTTTGTGCCCAGGAGGTGAATTTTTTTTTCCACCCAAATGTAAAAACGGACACCAGAATGAGATTCGGGGTTGAATTTGTTCCTTAAAAATGGTGTTTTTCATAATTTATAAAAATCAAGATTTTTTTGGTGTCCGGGGAAGAAAATTCCTGATGCCAGGGTCAGGGATTTTTGTGCCCAGGAGGTGAATATTTTTTTTGACCCAAATGTAAAAACGGATGCCAGAATTAGATTTGGGGTTGAATTTCCTCCTTCAAAATGGTGTTTTTCATAGTTTTTAAAAATCAAGATTTTTTTGGTGTCCAGGGAAGATAATTCCTGATGCCGGAGTCAGGGATTTTTGGGCCCAGGAGGTGATTTTTTTTTTTTGACTCAAATGTAAAAACGGACACCCGAATAGATTCAGGGTTGAATTTTGTCCTTAAAAATGGTGTTTTTCATAATTTTTAAAAATCAAGATTTTGTTGGGAAGAAAATGACTGATGCCGGAGTCAGGGATTTTTGTGCCCAGGAGGTGAAATTTTTTTTTCCACCCAAATGTAAAAACGGACACCAGAATGAGATTCGGGGTTGAATTTGTTCCTTAAAAATGGTGTTTTTCATAGTTTATAAAAATCAAGATTTTTTTGGTGTGCGGGGAAGAAAATTCCTGATGCCGGAGTCAGGGATTTTTGTGCCCAGGAGGTGAATGTTTTTTTTTACGAAAATCTAAAAACGGATACCAGAATGAGATTCGGGGTTGAATTTCATCCTTAAAAATGGTGTTTTCATAGCTTTTAAAAATCAAGATTTTTTTGGTGTCCGGGGAAGAAAATTCCTGATGCCAGGGTCAGGGATTTTTGTGCACAGGAGGTGAATATTTTTTTTGACCCAAATGTAAAAACGGATGCCAGAATTTGATTTGCGGTTGAATTTTGTCCTTCAAAATGGTGTTTTTCATAGTTTTTAAAAATCAAGATTTTTTTGGTGTCCAGGGAAGATAATTCCTGATGCCGGAGTCAGGGATTTTTGGGCCAAGGAGGTGAATATTTTTTTTGACCCAAATGTAAAAACAGACACCCGAATAGATTCAGGGTTGAATTTTGTCCTTAAAAATGGTGTTTTTCATAATTTTTAAAAATCAAGATTTTGTTGGGAAGAAAATGCCTGATGCCGGAGTCAGGGATTTTTGTGCCCAGGAGGTGAAATTATTTTCCACCCAAATGTAAAAACGCACACCAGAATGAAATTCGGGCTTGAATTTCATTCTTAAAAATGATGTTTTTCATAGCTTTTAAAAATCAAGAATTTTTTGGTGTCCGGGGAAGAAAATTCCTGATGCCGGAGTCAGGGATTTTTGTGCCCAGGAGGTGAATTTTTTTTCCACCCAAATGTAAAAACGCACACTAGAATGAGATTCGGGGTTGAATTTCATTCTTCAAAATGGTGTTTTTCATAGCTTTTGAAAATTAAGAATTTTTTGGTGTCCGGGGAAGAAAATTCCTAATACCGAAGGCAAGGCAAGGCAAGGCAAATTTCAAATTTCAAATTTCAAATTTCAAATTTCATATTTCAAATTATTTCAAATTATTTCAAATTATTTCAAATATCAAATTTCAAATTTCAAATTTCAAATTTCAAATTTCAAATTTCAAATTTCAAATTTCAAATTTCAAATTATTTCAAATTTCAAATTTCAAATTTCTTTAATTTAATTTAATTTAATTTAAAATCCCTCAGTCCTGGCCAGACAATTCAAACAACCAGGTTTTTAACTCCCGGCGATTTTTGTGCCCAGGAGGTTAAATTTTTTTTCAACCCAAATGTAAAAACGGATGCCAGAATTAGATTTGGGGTTGCTCTTTGTCCTTAAAAATGTCATTTTTCATAGCTTTTAAAAATCAAGATTTTTTTGGTGTCTGGGTAAGGAAATTCCTTATGCCGATTTTTGTGCCCAGGAGGTGAAAAAAAATTTCTGACTCAAATCTAAAAACGGACACCAGAATGAGATTCGGGGTTGCTTTTTGTCCTTAAAAATGTCATTTTTCATAGCATTTAAAAATCAAGATTTTTTTGGTGTGCGGGGAAGAAAATTCCTGATGCCGGGGTCAGGGATTTTTGTGCCCAGGAGGTGAAATTTTTTTCCCACCCAAATCTAAAAACGGACACCAGAATTAGATTTGCGGTTGAATTTCGTCCTTCAAAATGGTGTTTTTCATAGTTTTTAAAAATGAAGATTTTTTTGGTGTCCAGGGAAGAAAATTCCTGATGCCGGAGTCAGGGATTTTTGGGCCCAGGAGGTGAAAAAATTTTTTTGACTCAAATGTAAAAACAGACACCCGAATAGATTCAGGGTTGAATTTTGTCCTTAAAAATGGTGTTTTTCATCATTTTTAAAAATCAAGATTTGTTGGGAAGAAAATGCTTATGCCGGAGTCAGGGATTTTTGTGCCCAGGAGGTGAAATTTTTTTTTCCACCCAAATTTATAAACAGACGCCAGAATGAGATTCGGGGTTGAATTTCATTCTCAAAAATGGTGTTTTTCATAGCTTTTAAAAATCAAGATTTATTTCATGTCCGGGGAAGAAAATTCCTGATGCTGGGGTCAGGGATTTTTGTGCCCAGGAGGTGAAATTTTTTTATTGACTAAAATGTAAAAACTGACACCAGAATGAAATTCGGGGTTGAATTTCTTCCTTAAAAATGGTGTTTTTCATAGTTTATAAAAATAGATTTTTTTGGTGTCCGGGGAAGAAAATTCCTGATGCCAGGGTCAGGGATTTTTGTGCCCAGGAGGTGAAATTACTTTCCACCCAAATGTAAAAACGCACACCAGAATGAAATTCGGGCTTGAATTTCATTCTTAAAAATGATGTTTTTCATAGCTTTTAAAAATCAAGATTTTTTTGGTGTCCGGGAAAGAAAATTCCTGATGCCGGAGTCAGGGATTTTTGTGCCCAGGAGGTGAAATTTTTTTCTCCACCCAAATGTAAAAACAGACACCAGAATGAGATTCGGGGTTGAATTTCTTCCTTAAAAATGGTGTTAATCATAATTTTTAAAAATCAAGATTTTGTTGGGAATAAAATTCCTGATGCCGGAGTCAGGGATTTTTGTGCCCAGGAGGTGAAATTTTTTTCCACCCAAATGTAAAAACGCACACTAGAATGAGATTCGGGGTTGAATTTCATTCTTAAAAATAGTGTTTTTCGTAGCTTTTAAAAATTAAGAATTTTTTGGTGTATGGGGAAGAAAATTCCTAATGCCAAAGGCAAGGCAAGGCAAGGCAAATTTCAAATTTCAAATTTCAAATTTCAAATTTCAAATTTCAAATTTCAAATTTCAAATTTCAAATTTCAAATTTCAAATTTCAAATTTCAAATTTCAAATTTCAAATAATTATTTCAAATTATTTCAAATTATTTCAAATTTCAAATTTCAAATTTCAAATTTCAAATTTCAAATTTCTTTAATTTTATTTAATTTAATTTAAAATCCCAAAGTCCAGGCCAGACAATTCAAAAAACTAGGTTTTTAAGTCCCGGCGATTTTTGTGCCCAGGAGGTGAAATTTTTTTTCCACCCAAATGTATAAATAGACACCAGAATGAGATTCGGGGTTGAATTTCATCCTTCAAAATGGTGTTTTTCATAGATTTTAAATTCAAGATTTTTTTGGTGTGCGGGGAAGAAAATTCCTGATGCCGGAGTCAGGGACTTTTGTGGCCAGGAGGTGAAATTTTTTTCCACCCAAATGTAAAAACGCACACCAGAATGAAATTCGGGCTTGAATTTCATTCTTAAAAATGATGTTTTTCATAGCTTTTAAAAATCAAGAATTTTTTGGTGTCCGGGGAAGAAAATTCCTGATGCCGGAGTCAGGGATTTTTGTGCCCAGGACGTGAAATTTTTTTTCCACCCAAATATAAAAACGGACACCAGAATGAGATTCGGGGTTGAATTTCTTCCTTAAAAATGGTGTTTATCATAATTTTTAAAAATCAAGATTTTGTTGGGAAGAAACTTCCTGATGCCGGAGTAAGGGATTTTTGTGCCCAGGAGGTGAAATTTTTTTCCACCCAAATGTAAAAACGCATACTAGAATGAGATTCGGGGTTGAATTTCATTCTTCAAAATGGTGTTTTTCATAGCTTTTAAAAATTAAGAATTTTTTGGTGTCCGGGGAAGAAAATTCCTAATGCCGAAGGCAAGGCAAGGCAAGGCAAAGCAAGGCAAGGCAAATTTCAAATTTCAAATTTCAAATTTCAAATTTCAAATTTCAAATTTCAAATTTCAAATTATTTCAAATTTCAAATTTCAAATTTCTTTAATTTTATTTAATTTAATTTAAAATCCCTCAGTCCAGGCCAGACAATTCAAACAACCAGGTTTTTAAGTCCCGGCGATTTTTGTGCACAGGAGGTGAATTTTTTTTTCAATCCAAATGTATAAATAGACACCAGAATGAGATTCGGGGTTGAATTTCGTCCTTCAAAATGGTGTTTTTAATAGATTTTAAATTCAAGATTTTTTTGGTGTGCGGGGAAGAAAATTCCTGATGCCGGAGTCAGGGATTTTTGTGCCCAGGAGGTGAATGTTTTTTTTTACTCAAATCCAAAAACGGACACCAGAATGAGATTCGGGCTTGAATTTCGTCCTTCAAAATGGTGTTTTTCATAGATTTTAAATTCAAGATTTTTTTGGTGTCCGGGGAAGAAAATTCCTGATGCCGGAGTCAGGGACTTTTGTGCCCAGGAGGTGAAATTATTTTCCAACGAAATGTAAAAACGCACACCAGAATGAAATTCGGGCTTGAATTTCATTCTTAAAAATGATGTTTTTCATAGCTTTTAAAAATCAAGAATTTTTTGGTGTCCGGGGAAGAAAATTCCTGATGCCGGAGTCAGGGATTTTTGTGCCCAGGAGGTGAATTTTTTTTTCCACCCAAATGTAAAAACGGACACCAGAATGAGATTCGGGGTTGAATTTGTTCCTTAAAAATGGTGTTTTTCATAATTTATAAAAATCAAGATTTTTTTGGTGTCCGGGGAAGAAAATTCCTGATGCCAGGGTCAGGGATTTTTGTGCCCAGGAGGTGAATATTTTTTTTGACCCAAATGTAAAAACGGATGCCAGAATTAGATTTGGGGTTGAATTTCCTCCTTCAAAATGGTGTTTTTCATAGTTTTTAAAAATCAAGATTTTTTTGGTGTCCAGGGAAGATAATTCCTGATGCCGGAGTCAGGGATTTTTGGGCCCAGGAGGTGAATTTTTTTTTTTTGACTCAAATGTAAAAACGGACACCCGAATAGATTCAGGGTTGAATTTTGTCCTTAAAAATGGTGTTTTTCATAATTTTTAAAAATCAAGATTTTGTTGGGAAGAAAATGACTGATGCCGGAGTCAGGGATTTTTGTGCCCAGGAGGTGAAATTTTTTTTTCCACCCAAATGTAAAAACGGACACCAGAATGAGATTCGGGGTTGAATTTGTTCCTTAAAAATGGTGTTTTTCATAGTTTATAAAAATCAAGATTTTTTTGGTGTGCGGGGAAGAAAATTCCTGATGCCGGAGTCAGGGATTTTTGTGCCCAGGAGGTGAATGTTTTTTTTTACGAAAATCTAAAAACGGATACCAGAATGAGATTCGGGGTTGAATTTCATCCTTAAAAATGGTGTTTTCATAGCTTTTAAAAATCAAGATTTTTTTGGTGTCCGGGGAAGAAAATTCCTGATGCCAGGGTCAGGGATTTTTGTGCACAGGAGGTGAATATTTTTTTTGACCCAAATGTAAAAACGGATGCCAGAATTTGATTTGCGGTTGAATTTTGTCCTTCAAAATGGTGTTTTTCATAGTTTTTAAAAATCAAGATTTTTTTGGTGTCCAGGGAAGATAATTCCTGATGCCGGAGTCAGGGATTTTTGGGCCAAGGAGGTGAATATTTTTTTTGACCCAAATGTAAAAACAGACACCCGAATAGATTCAGGGTTGAATTTTGTCCTTAAAAATGGTGTTTTTCATAATTTTTAAAAATCAAGATTTTGTTGGGAAGAAAATGCCTGATGCCGGAGTCAGGGATTTTTGTGCCCAGGAGGTGAAATTATTTTCCACCCAAATGTAAAAACGCACACCAGAATGAAATTCGGGCTTGAATTTCATTCTTAAAAATGATGTTTTTCATAGCTTTTAAAAATCAAGAATTTTTTGGTGTCCGGGGAAGAAAATTCCTGATGCCGGAGTCAGGGATTTTTGTGCCCAGGAGGTGAATTTTTTTTCCACCCAAATGTAAAAACGCACACTAGAATGAGATTCGGGGTTGAATTTCATTCTTCAAAATGGTGTTTTTCATAGCTTTTGAAAATTAAGAATTTTTTGGTGTCCGGGGAAGAAAATTCCTAATACCGAAGGCAAGGCAAGGCAAGGCAAATTTCAAATTTCAAATTTCAAATTTCAAATTTCATATTTCAAATTATTTCAAATTATTTCAAATTATTTCAAATATCAAATTTCAAATTTCAAATTTCAAATTTCAAATTTCAAATTTCAAATTTCAAATTTCAAATTTCAAATTATTTCAAATTTCAAATTTCAAATTTCTTTAATTTAATTTAATTTAATTTAAAATCCCTCAGTCCTGGCCAGACAATTCAAACAACCAGGTTTTTAACTCCCGGCGATTTTTGTGCCCAGGAGGTTAAATTTTTTTTCAACCCAAATGTAAAAACGGATGCCAGAATTAGATTTGGGGTTGCTCTTTGTCCTTAAAAATGTCATTTTTCATAGCTTTTAAAAATCAAGATTTTTTTGGTGTCTGGGTAAGGAAATTCCTTATGCCGATTTTTGTGCCCAGGAGGTGAAAAAAAATTTCTGACTCAAATCTAAAAACGGACACCAGAATGAGATTCGGGGTTGCTTTTTGTCCTTAAAAATGTCATTTTTCATAGCATTTAAAAATCAAGATTTTTTTGGTGTGCGGGGAAGAAAATTCCTGATGCCGGGGTCAGGGATTTTTGTGCCCAGGAGGTGAAATTTTTTTCCCACCCAAATCTAAAAACGGACACCAGAATTAGATTTGCGGTTGAATTTCGTCCTTCAAAATGGTGTTTTTCATAGTTTTTAAAAATGAAGATTTTTTTGGTGTCCAGGGAAGAAAATTCCTGATGCCGGAGTCAGGGATTTTTGGGCCCAGGAGGTGAAAAAATTTTTTTGACTCAAATGTAAAAACAGACACCCGAATAGATTCAGGGTTGAATTTTGTCCTTAAAAATGGTGTTTTTCATCATTTTTAAAAATCAAGATTTGTTGGGAAGAAAATGCTTATGCCGGAGTCAGGGATTTTTGTGCCCAGGAGGTGAAATTTTTTTTTCCACCCAAATTTATAAACAGACGCCAGAATGAGATTCGGGGTTGAATTTCATTCTCAAAAATGGTGTTTTTCATAGCTTTTAAAAATCAAGATTTATTTCATGTCCGGGGAAGAAAATTCCTGATGCTGGGGTCAGGGATTTTTGTGCCCAGGAGGTGAAATTTTTTTATTGACTAAAATGTAAAAACTGACACCAGAATGAAATTCGGGGTTGAATTTCTTCCTTAAAAATGGTGTTTTTCATAGTTTATAAAAATAGATTTTTTTGGTGTCCGGGGAAGAAAATTCCTGATGCCAGGGTCAGGGATTTTTGTGCCCAGGAGGTGAAATTACTTTCCACCCAAATGTAAAAACGCACACCAGAATGAAATTCGGGCTTGAATTTCATTCTTAAAAATGATGTTTTTCATAGCTTTTAAAAATCAAGATTTTTTTGGTGTCCGGGAAAGAAAATTCCTGATGCCGGAGTCAGGGATTTTTGTGCCCAGGAGGTGAAATTTTTTTCTCCACCCAAATGTAAAAACAGACACCAGAATGAGATTCGGGGTTGAATTTCTTCCTTAAAAATGGTGTTAATCATAATTTTTAAAAATCAAGATTTTGTTGGGAATAAAATTCCTGATGCCGGAGTCAGGGATTTTTGTGCCCAGGAGGTGAAATTTTTTTCCACCCAAATGTAAAAACGCACACTAGAATGAGATTCGGGGTTGAATTTCATTCTTAAAAATAGTGTTTTTCGTAGCTTTTAAAAATTAAGAATTTTTTGGTGTATGGGGAAGAAAATTCCTAATGCCAAAGGCAAGGCAAGGCAAGGCAAATTTCAAATTTCAAATTTCAAATTTCAAATTTCAAATTTCAAATTTCAAATTTCAAATTTCAAATTTCAAATTTCAAATTTCAAATTTCAAATTTCAAATTTCAAATAATTATTTCAAATTATTTCAAATTATTTCAAATTTCAAATTTCAAATTTCAAATTTCAAATTTCAAATTTCTTTAATTTTATTTAATTTAATTTAAAATCCCAAAGTCCAGGCCAGACAATTCAAAAAACTAGGTTTTTAAGTCCCGGCGATTTTTGTGCCCAGGAGGTGAAATTTTTTTTCCACCCAAATGTATAAATAGACACCAGAATGAGATTCGGGGTTGAATTTCATCCTTCAAAATGGTGTTTTTCATAGATTTTAAATTCAAGATTTTTTTGGTGTGCGGGGAAGAAAATTCCTGATGCCGGAGTCAGGGACTTTTGTGGCCAGGAGGTGAAATTTTTTTCCACCCAAATGTAAAAACGCACACCAGAATGAAATTCGGGCTTGAATTTCATTCTTAAAAATGATGTTTTTCATAGCTTTTAAAAATCAAGAATTTTTTGGTGTCCGGGGAAGAAAATTCCTGATGCCGGAGTCAGGGATTTTTGTGCCCAGGACGTGAAATTTTTTTTCCACCCAAATATAAAAACGGACACCAGAATGAGATTCGGGGTTGAATTTCTTCCTTAAAAATGGTGTTTATCATAATTTTTAAAAATCAAGATTTTGTTGGGAAGAAACTTCCTGATGCCGGAGTAAGGGATTTTTGTGCCCAGGAGGTGAAATTTTTTTCCACCCAAATGTAAAAACGCATACTAGAATGAGATTCGGGGTTGAATTTCATTCTTCAAAATGGTGTTTTTCATAGCTTTTAAAAATTAAGAATTTTTTGGTGTATGGGGAAGAAAATTCCTGATGCCGGAGTCAGGGATTTTTGTGCCCAGGAGGTGAAATTTTTTTTCCACCCAAATGTAAAAACGGACACCAGAATGAGATTCGGGGTTGAATTTGTTCCTTAAAAATGGTGTTTTTCATAGTTTATAAAAATCAAGATTTTTTTGGTGTCCGGGGAAGAAAATTCCTGATGCCAGGGTCAGGGATTTTTGTGCCCAGGAGGTGAATATTTTTTTTGACCCAAATGTAAAAACGGATGCCAGAATTAGATTTGGGGTTGAATTTCATTCTCAAAAATGGTGTTTTTCATTGCTTTTAAAAATCAAGATTTTTTTGGTGTCTGGGTAAGGAAATTCCTTATGCCGATTTTTGTGCCCAGGAGGTGAAAAAAAATTTCTGACTCAAATCTAAAAACGGACACCAGAATGAGATTCGGGGTTGCTTTTTGTCCTTAAAAATGTCATTTTTCATAGCATTTAAAAATCAAGATTTTTTTGGTGTGCGGGGAAGAAAATTCCTGATGCCGGGGTCAGGGATTTTTGTGCCCAGGAGGTGAAATTTTTTTCCCACCCAAATCTAAAAACGGACACCAGAATGAGATTCGGGGTTGAATTTCATTCTCAAAAATGGTGTTTTTCATTGCTTTTAAAAATCAAGATTTTTTTGGTGTCCGGGGAAGAAAATTCCTTATGCCAGGGTCAGGGATTTTTGTGCCCAGGAGGTGAATATTTTTTTTGACCCAAATGTAAAAACGGATGCCAGAATTAGATTTGCGGTTGAATTTCGTCCTTCAAAATGGTGTTTTTCATAGTTTTTAAAAATGAAGATTTTTTTGGTGTCCAGGGAAGAAAATTCCTAATGCCGGAGTCAGGGATTTTTGGGCCCAGGAGGTGAAAAAATTTTTTTGACTCAAATGTAAAAACAGACACCCGAATAGATTCAGGGTTGAATTTTGTCCTTAAAAATGGTGTTTTTCATCATTTTTAAAAATCAAGATTTGTTGGGAAGAAAATGCTTATGCCGGAGTCAGGGATTTTTGTGCCCAGGAGGTGAAATTTTTTTTTCCACCCAAATTTATAAACAGACGCCAGAATGAGATTCGGGGTTGAATTTCATTCTCAAAAATGGTGTTTTTCATAGCTTTTAAAAATCAAGATTTATTTCATGTCCGGGGAAGAAAATTCCTGATGCTGGGGTCAGGGATTTTTGTGCCCAGGAGGTGAAATTTTTTTATTGACTCAAATGTAAAAACTGACACCAGAATGAAATTCGGGGTTGAATTTCTTCCTTAAAAATGGTGTTTTTCATAGTTTATAAAAATAGATTTTTTTGGTGTCCGGGGAAGAAAATTCCTGATGCCAGGGTCAGGGATTTTTGTGCCCAGGAGCTGAAATTACTTTCCACCCAAATGTAAAAACGCACACCAGAATGAAATTCGGGCTTGAATTTCATTCTTAAAAATGATGTTTTTCATAGCTTTTAAAAATCAAGATTTTTTTGGTGTCCGGAAAAGAAAATTCCTGATGCCGGAGTCAGGGATTTTTGTGCCCAGGAGGTGAAATTTTTTTCTCCACCCAAATGTAAAAACAGACACCAGAATGAGATTCGGGGTTGAATTTCTTCCTTAAAAATGGTGTTAATCATAATTTTTAAAAATCAAGATTTTGTTGGGAATAAAATTCCTGATGCCGGAGTCAGGGATTTTTGTGCCCAGGAGGTGAAATTTTTTTCCACCCAAATGTAAAAACGCACACTAGAATGAGATTCGGGGTTGAATTTCATTCTTAAAAATAGTGTTTTTCGTAGCTTTTAAAAATTAAGAATTTTTTGGTGTATGGGGAAGAAAATTCCTAATGCCGAAGGCAAGGCAAGGCAAGGCAAATTTCAAATTTCAAATTTCAAATTTCAAATTTCAAATTTCAAATTTCAAATTTCAAATTTCAAATTTCAAATTTCAAATTTCAAATTATTTCAAATTATTTCAAATTATTTCAAATATCAAATTTCAAATTTCAAATTTCAAATTTCAAATTTCTTTAATTTTATTTAATTTAATTTAAAATCCTAAAGTCCAGGCCAGACAATTCAAAAAACCAGGTTTTTAAGTCCCGGCGATTTTTGTGCCCAGGAGGTGAAATTTTTTTTCCACCCAAATGTATAAATAGACACCAGAATGAGATTCGGGGTTGGATTTCATCCTTCAAAATGGTGTTTTTCATAGATTTTAAATTCAAGATTTTTTTGGTGTGCGGGGAAGAAAATTCCTGATGCCGGAGTCAGGGACTTTTGTGGCCAGGAGGTGAAATTTTTTTCCACCCAAATGTAAAAACGCACACCAGAATGAAATTCGGGCTTGAATTTCATTCTTAAAAATGATGTTTTTCATAGCTTTTAAAAATCAAGAATTTTTTGGTGTCCGGGAAAGAAAATTCCTGATGCCGGAGTCAGGGATTTTTGTGCCCAGGACGTGAAATTTTTTTTCCACCCAAATATAAAAACGGACACCAGAATGAGATTCGGGGTTGAATTTCTTCCTTAAAAATGGTGTTTATCATAATTTTTAAAAATCAAGATTTTGTTGGGAAGAAACTTCCTGATGCCGGAGTAAGGGATTTTTGTGCCCAGGAGGTGAAATTTTTTTCCACCCAAATGTAAAAACGCATACTAGAATGAGATTCGGGGTTGAATTTCATTCTTCAAAATGGTGTTTTTCATAGCTTTTAAAAATTAAGAATTTTTTGGTGTCCGGGGAAGAAAATTCCTAATGCCGAAGGCAAGGCAAGGCAAGGCAAAGCAAGGCAAGGCAAATTTCAAATTTCAAATTTCAAATTTCAAATTTCAAATTTCAAATTTCAAATTTCAAATTTCAAATTTCAAATTATTTCAAATTTCAAATTTCAAATTTCAAATTTCTTTAATTTTATTTAATTTAATTTAAAATCCCTCAGTCCAGGCCAGACAATTCAAACAACCAGGTTTTTAAGTCCCGGCGATTTTTGTGCACAGGAGGTGAATTTTTTTTTCAACCCAAATGTATAAATAGACACCAGAATGAGATTCGGGGTTGAATTTCATCCTTCAAAATGGTGTTTTTAATAGATTTTAAATTCAAGATTTTTTTGGTGTGCGGGGAAGAAAATTCCTGATGCCGGAGTCAGGGATTTTTGTGCCCAGGAGGTGAATGTTTTTTTTTACTCAAATCCAAAAACGGACACCAGAATGAGATTCGGGCTTGAATTTCGTCCTTCAAAATGGTGTTTTTCATAGATTTTAAATTCAAGATTTTTTTGGTGTCCGGGGAAGAAAATTCCTGATGCCGGAGTCAGGGACTTTTGTGCCCAGGAGGTGAAATTATTTTCCAACGAAATGTAAAAACGCACACCAGAATGAAATTCGGGCTTGAATTTCATTCTTAAAAATGATGTTTTTCATAGCTTTTAAAAATCAAGAATTTTTTGGTGTCCGGGGAAGAAAATTCCTGATGCCGGAGTCAGGGATTTTTGTGCCCAGGAGGTGAATTTTTTTTCCCACCCAAATGTAAAAACGGACACCAGAATGAGATTCGGGGTTGAATTTGTTCCTTAAAAATGGTGTTTTTCATAGTTTATAAAAATCAAGATTTTTTTGGTGTCCGGGGAAGAAAATTCCTGATGCCAGGGTCAGGGATTTTTGTGCCCAGGAGGTGAATATTTTTTTTGACCCAAATGTAAAAACGGATGCCAGAATTAGATTTGGGGTTGAATTTCCTCCTTCAAAATGGTGTTTTTCATAGTTTTTAAAAATCAAGATTTTTTTGGTGTCCAGGGAAGATAATTCCTGATGCCGGAGTCAGGGATTTTTGGGCCCAGGAGGTGAATTTTTTTTTTTGACTCAAATGTAAAAACGGACACCCGAATAGATTCAGGGTTGAATTTTGTCCTTAAAAATGGTGTTTTTCATAATTTTTAAAAATCAAGATTTTGTTGGGAAGAAAATGACTGATGCCGGAGTCAGGGATTTTTGTGCCCAGGAGGTGAAATTTTTTTTTCCACCCAAATGTAAAAACGGACACCAGAATGAGATTCGGGGTTGAATTTGTTCCTTAAAAATGGTTTTTATCATAATTTTTAAAAATCAAGATTTTGTTGGGAAGAAAATTCCTGATGCCGCAGTCAGGGATTTTTGTGCCCAGGAGGTGAAATTTTTTTTCCACCCAAATGTAAAAACGGACACCAGAATGAGATTCGGGGTTCAATTTGTTCCTTAAAAATGGTGTTTTTCATAGTTTATAAAAATCAAGATTTTTTTGGTGTCCGGGGAAGAAAATTCCTGATGCCAGGGTCAGGGATTTTTGTGCCCAGGAAGTGAATATTTTTTTTGACCCAAATGTAAAAACGGATGCCAGAATTAGATTTGGGGTTGAATTTCGTCCTTCAAAATGGTGTTTTTCATAGTTTTTAAAAATCAAGATTTTTTTGGTGTCCAGGGAAGATAATTCCTGATGCCGGAGTCAGGGATTTTTGGGCCCAGGAGGTGAATTTTTTTTTTTGACTCAAATGTAAAAACGGACACCCGAATAGATTCAGGGTTGAATTTTGTCCTTAAAAATGGTGTTTTTCATAATTTTTAAAAATCAAGATTTTGTTGGGAAGAAAATTCCTGATGCCGGAGTCAGGGATTTTTGTGCCCAGGAGGTGAAATTTTTTTCCACCCAAATGTAAAAACGCACACTAGAATGAGATTCGGGGTTGAATTTCATTCTTCAAAATGGTGTTTTTCATAGCTTTTAAAAATTAAGAATTTTTTGGTGTCCGGGGAAGAAAATTCCTGATTCCAGGGTCAGGGATTTTTGTGCCCAGGAGGTGAAATTACTTTCCACCCAAATGTAAAAACGCACACCAGAATGAAATTCGGGCTTGAATTTCATTCTTAAAAATGATGTTTTTCATAGCTTTTAAAAATCAAGATTTTTTTGGTGTCCGGGAAAGAAAATTCCTAATGCCGAAGGCAAGGCAAGGCAAGGCAAAGCAAGGCAAGGCAAATTTCAAATTTCAAATTTCAAATTTCAAATTTCAAATTTCAAATTTCAAATTTCAAATTTCAAATTTCAAATTTCAAATTTCAAATTTCAAATTTCAAATTTCAAATTTCAAATTTCAAATTTCAAATTTCAAATTTCAAATTTCAAATTTCAAATTTCAAATTTCAAATTTCAAATTTCAAATTTCAAATTTCAAATTTCAAATTTCAAATTTCAAATTTCAAATTTCAAATTTCAAATTTCAAATTTCAAATTTCAAATTATTTCAAATTTCAAATTTCAAATTTCTTTAATTTTATTTAATTTAATTTAAAATCCCTCAGTCCTGGCCAGACAATTCAAACAACCAGGTTTTTAAGTCCCGGCGATTTTTGTGCCCAGGAGGTTAAATTTTTTTTCAACCCAAATGTATAAATAGACACCAGAATGAGATTCGGGGTTGAATTTCGTCCTTCAAAATGGTGTTTTTAATAGATTTTAAATTCAAGATTTTTTTGGTGTGCGGGGAAGAAAATACCTGATGCCGGAGTCAGGGATTTTTGGGCCCAGGAGGTGAATTTTTTTTTTGACTCAAATGTAAAAACAGACACCCGAATAGATTCAGGGTTGAATTTTGTCCTTAAAAATGGTGTTTTTGATAATTTTTAAAAATCAAGATTTTGTTGGGAAGAAAATGCCTGATGCCGGAGTCAGGGATTTTTGTGCCCAGGAGGTGAAATTTTTTTTTCCACCCAAATGTAAAAATGGACACCAGAATGAGATTCGGGGTTGAATTTCTTCCTTAAAAATGGTGTTTATCATTATTTTTAAAAATCAAGATTTTGTTGGGAAGAAAATTCCTGATGCCGGAGTAAGGGATTTTTGTGCCCAGGAGGTGAAATTTTTTTCCACCCAAATGTAAAAACGCACACTAGAATGAGATTCGGGGTTGAATTTCATTCTTCAAAATGGTGTTTTTCATAGCTTTTGAAAATTAAGAATTTTTTTGTGTCCGGGGAAGAAAATTCCTAATACCGAAGGCAAGGCAAGGCAAGGCAAAGCAAGGCAAGGCAAGGCAAATTTCAAATTTCAAATTTCAAATTTCAAATTTCAAATTTCAAATTTCAAATTTCAAATTATTTCAAATTATTTCAAATATCAAATTTCAAATTTCAAATTTCAAATTTCTTTAATTTTATTTAATTTAATTTAAAATCCCAAAGTCCAGGCCAGACAATTCAAAAAACCAGGTTTTTAAGTCCCGGCGATTTTTGTGCCCAGGAGGTGAAATTTTTTTTCCACCCAAATGTATAAATAGACACCAGAATGAGATTCGGGGTTGAATTTCCTCCTTCAAAATGGTGTTTTTCATAGATTTTAAATTCAAGATTTTTTTGGTGTGCGGGGAAGAAAATTCCTGATGCCGGAGTCAGGGACTTTTGTGCCCAGGAGGTGAAATTATTTTCCACCCAAATGTAAAAACGCACACCAGAATGAAATTCGGGCTTGAATTTCATTCTTAAAAATGATGTTTTTCATAGCTTTTAAAAATCAAGAATTTTTTGGTGTCCGGGGAAGAAAATTCCTGATGCCGGAGTCAGGGATTTTTGTGCCCAGGAGGTGAAATTTTTTTCCACCCAAATGTAAAAACGCACACTAGAATGAGATTCGGGGTTGAATTTCATTCTTCAAAATGGTGTTTTTCATAGGTTTTAAAAATTAAGAATTTTTTGGTGTCCGGGGAAGAAAATTCCTAATGCCGAAGGCAAGGCAAGGCAAGGCAAGGCAAAGCATGGCAAGGCAAATTTCAAATTTCAAATTTCAAATTTCAAATTTCAAATTTCAAATTTCAAATTTCAAATTTCAAATTTCAAATTTCAAATTTCAAATTTCAAATTTCAAATTTCAAATTTCAAATTTCAAATTCAAATTATTTCAAATTTCAAATTTCAAATTTCAAATTTCAAATTTCTTTAATTTTATTTAATTTAATTTAAAATCCCTCAGTCCAGGCCAGACAATTCAAACAACCAGGTTTTTAAGTCCCGGCGATATTTGTGCCCAGGAGGTGAAATTTTTTTTCAACCCAAATGTATAAATAGACACCAGAATGAGATTCGGGGTTGAATTTCGTCCTTCAAAATGGTGTTTTTAATAGATTTTAAATTCAAGATTTTTTTGGTGTGCGGGGAAGAAAATTCCTGATGCCGGAGTCAGGGATTTTTGTGCCCAGGAGGTGAATGTTTTTTTTTACGAAAATCTAAAAACGGATACCAGAATGAGATTCAGGGTTGAATTTCATCCTTAAAAATGGTGTTTTCATAGCTTTTAAAAATCAAGATTTTTTTGGTGTCCGGGGAAGAAAATTCCTGATGCCAGGGTCAGGGATTTTTGTGCCCAGGAGGTGAATATTTTTTTTGACCCAAATGTAAAAACTGATGCAAGAATTAGATTTGGGGTTGAATTTCGTCCTTCAAAATGCTGTTTTTCATAGTTTTTAAAAATCAAGATTTTTTTGGTGTCCAGGGAAGATAATTCCTGATGCCGGAGTCAGGGATTTTTGGGCCCAGGAGGTGAGTTTTTTTTTTTGACTCAAATGTAAAAACGGACACCCAAATAGATTCAGGGTTGAATTTTGTCCTTAAAAATGGTGTTTTTCATAATTTTTAAAAATCAAGATTTTGTTGGGAAGAAAATGACTGATGGCGGAGTCAGGGATTTTTGTGCCCAGGAGGTGAAATTTTTTTTTCCACCCAAATGTAAAAACGGACACCAGAATGAGATTCGGGGTTGAATTTGTTCCTTAAAAATGGTGTTTATCATAATTTTTAAAAATCAAGATTTTGTTGGGAAGAAAATTCCTGATGCCGGAGTCAGGGATTTTTGTGCCCAGGAGGTGAAATTTTTTCCCCACCCAAATGTAAAAACGGAAACCAGAATGAGATTCGGGGTTGAATTTCTTCCTTAAAAATGGTGTTTATCATAATTTTAAAAATTAAGAATTTTTTGGTTTATGGGGAAGAAAATTCCTAATGCCGAAGGCAAGGCAAGGCAAGGCAAATTTCAAATTTCAAATTTCAAATTTCAAATTTCAAATTTCAAATTTCAAATTTCAAATTTCAAATTTCAAATTTCAAATTTCAAATTTCAAATTTCAAATTTCAAATTTCAAATTTCAAATTTCAAATTTCAAATTTCAAATTTCAAATTTCAAATTTCAAATTTCAAATTATTTCAAA
Source organism: Vipera ursinii (assembly GCF_947247035.1). Classification (NCBI taxonomy): domain Eukaryota; kingdom Metazoa; phylum Chordata; class Lepidosauria; order Squamata; family Viperidae; genus Vipera; species Vipera ursinii. The sequence continues at coordinate 163,676,734 of NC_139513.1, read as the reverse complement.
TTTCAAATTTCAAATTTCAAATTTCAAATTTCAAATTTCAAATTTCAAATTTCAAATTTCAAATTTCAAATTTCAAATTTCAAATTATTTCAAATTTAAAATTTCAAATTTCTTTAATTTAATTTAATTTAATTTAAAATCCCTCAGTCCTGGCCAGACAATTCAAACAACCAGGTTTTTAACTCCCGGCGATTTTTGTGCCCAGGAGGTTAAATTTTTTTTCAACCCAAATGTATAAATAGACACCAGAATGAGATTCGGGGTTGAATTTCGTCCTTCAAAATGGTGTTTTTCATAGATTTTAAATTCAAGATTTTTTTGGTGTGCGGGGAAGAAAATTCCTGATGCCGGAGTCAGGGATTTTTGTGCCCAGGAGGTGAATGGTTTTTTTTACTCAAATCCAAAAACGGACACCAGAATGAGATTCGGGGTTGAATTTCGTCCTTCAAAATGGTGTTTTTCATAGATTTTAAATTCAAGATTTTTTTGGTGTCCGGGGACGAAAATTCCTGATGCCGGAGTCAGGGATTTTTGTGCCCAGGAGGTGAATTTTTTTTTTTTTGACTCAAATGTAAAAACGGACACCCGAATAGATTCAGGGTTGAATTTTGTCCTTAAAAATGGTGTTTTTCGTAATTTTTAAAAATCAAGATTTTGTTGGGAAGAAAATGACTGATGCCGGAGTCAGGGATTTTTGTGCCCAGGAGGTGAAATTTTTTTTTCCACCCAAATGTAAAAACGGACACCAGAATGAGATTCGGGGTTGAATTTGTTCCTTAAAAATGGTGTTTATCATAATTTTTAAAAATCAAGATTTTGTTGGGAAGAAAATTCCTGATGCCGGAGTCAGGGATTTTTGTGCCCAGGAGGTGAAATTTTTTTCCACCCAAATGTAAAAACGCACACTAGAATGAGATTCGGGTTTGAATTTCATTCTTCAAAATGGTGTTTTTCATAGCTTTTAAAAATTAAGAATTTTTTGGTGTCCGGGGAAGAAAATTCCTGATTCCAGGGTCAGGGATTTTTGTGCCCAGGACGTGAAATTACTTTCCACCCAAATGTAAAAACGCACACCAGAATGAAATTCGGGCTTGAATTTCATTCTTAAAAATGATGTTTTTCATAGCTTTTAAAAATCAAGATTTTTTTGGTGTCCGGGGAAGAAAATTCCTGATGCCGGAGTCAGGGATTTTTGTGCCCAGGAGGTGAAATTTTTTCCCCACCCAAATGTAAAAATGGAAATCAGAATGAGATTCGGGGTTGAATTTCTTCCTTAAAAATGGTGTTTATCATAATTTTAAAAATTAAGAATTTTTTGGTGTATGGGGAAGAAAATTCCTAATGCCGAAGGCAAGGCAAGGCAAGGCAAGGCAAATTTCAAATTTCAAATTTCAAATTTCAAATTTCAAATTTCAAATTTCAAATTTCAAATTTCAAATTTCAAATTTCAAATTTCAAATTTCAAATTTCATATTTCAAATTTCAAATTTCAAATTTCAAATTTCAAATTTCAAATTTCAAATTTCAAATTTCAAATTTCAAATTTCAAATTTGAAATTTCAAATTTCAAATTTCAAATTTCAAATTTCAAATTATTTCAAATTTGAAATTTGAAATTTGAAATTTGAAATTTGAAATTTGAAATTTCAAATTTCAAATTTCAAATTTCAAATTTCAAATTTCAAATTTCAAATTATTTCAAATTTCAAATTTCAAATTTCTTTAATTTAATTTAATTTAATTTAAAATCCCTCAGTCCTGGCCAGACAATTCAAACAACCAGGTTTTTAACTCCCGGCGATTTTTGTGCCCAGGAGGTTAAATTTTTTTCCAACCCAAATGTATAAATAGACACCAGAATGAGATTCGGGGTTGAATTTCGTCCTTCAAAATGGTGTTTTTCATAGATTTTAAATTCAAGATTTTTTTGGTGTCCGGGGAAGAAAATTCCTGATGCCAGAGTCAGGGATTTTTGTGCCCAGGAGGTGAATGTTTTTTTTTACTCAAATCCAAAAACGGACACCAGAATGAGATTCGGGGTTGAATTTCGTCCTTCAAAATGGTGTTTTTCATAGATTTTAAATTCAAGATTTTTTTGGTGTCCGGGGACGAAAATTCCTGATGCCGGAGTCAGGGATTTTTGTGCCCAGTAGGTGAAATTTTTTTTCCACCCAAATGTAAAAACGGACACCAGAATGAGATTCGGGGTTGAATTTGTTCCTTAAAAATGGTGTTTTTCATAGTTTATAAAAATCAAGATATTTTTGGTGTCCGGGGAAGAAAATTCCTGATGCCAGGGTCAGGGATTTTTGTGCCGAGGAGGTGAATATTTTTTTTGACCCAAATGTAAAAACGGATGCCAGAATTAGATTTGGGGTTGAATATCGTCCTTCAAAATGGTGTTTTTCATAGTTTTTAAAAATCAAGATTTTTTTTGGTGTCCAGGGAAGATAATTCCTGATGCTGGAGTCAGGGAATTTTGGGCCCAGGAGGTGAATTTTTTTTTTTTACTCAAATGTAAAAACGGACACCCGAATAGATTCAGGGTTGAATTTTGTCCTTAAAAATGGTGTTTTTCATAATTTTTAAAAATCAAGATTTTGTTGGGAAGAAAATGACTGATGCCGGAGTCAGGGATTTTTGTGCCCAGGAGGTGAAATTTTTTTTTCCACCCAAATGTAAAAACGGACACCAGAATGAGATTCGGGGTTGAATTTGTTCCTTAAAAATGGTTTTTATCATAATTTTTAAAAATCAAGATTTTGTTGGGAAGAAAATTCCTGATGCCGGAGTAAGGGATTTTTGTGCCCAGGATGTGAAATTTTTTTCCACCCAAATGTAAAAATGCACACTAGAATGAGATTCGGGGTTGAATTTCATTCTTCAAAATGGTGTTTTTCATAGCTTTTAAAAATTAAGAATTTTTTGGTGTCCGGGGAAGAAAATTCCTGATGCCGGAGTCAGGGATTTTTGTGCCCAGGAGGTGAAATTTTTTTTCCACC